>NC_053437.1:56760868-56990273 GCF_007990345.1 Gossypium hirsutum
AAGAAAAGATAAATGTAGGGTGTAAAAATTATACATGTGTCATGCATATATTTACACACTTGTAAAATAAATATATAATTACTTAAAATTTAAGTATAAAGATATAGATATTAATTAATTAAATATAAAATAAATAAATCAAATGGTGCCAAATGTAGGGTGACAAAGTTGAACAAATGTAGTAAAATATGTATATACTCTTGTAATATTATTAAAAGATATTTATCAATTAAATAATTATTAATAAGTTATATTATTATAATATAAAGTAAAGAAATAAAAACGAAACAAAATAAAAAGAAAGGAGAAAGAAGCAGAGAGCATTTCGAAACAGAGCAGAAGAAAGGAGAAAAATAAATATAAAAGGAAAAACTAGGGTTTGAGGCTTTAAGCTTTAATTTGGTAACTCAATCAAGTTCTTTTCTTTTATTTTTGATGTTTTAGAAGTCTTAGAACAAAGTTTTGTTGAATTTAAGTTAAAATTTTGAAAGTTCTTAGATTTTTGAACATGATTCATGTTGAACAAATTGTTGAATTAGGGGTTTGATTGATAGAATTTCTAGTTAGAATTGATAAAAGGATTAAATTGAAAGAAATTTAAAATTAGGGTTTATTCATGGACATTAGATAGTTAAGTTGAATTTGGTAGGAAATGGAGTAGAAATAAAGTATGAATTTATTTAGAAAAGTAAGTGAATTTAATTAAGACCAAATTGAAATTAAGGTAGAAATTGAATAGAAATTTAATTATTTAATATAAATTAGTATTGTATTAATATTGTAAATTATTTTAATTTCCGTAGCTAACAAAGAACCAGGGACATCGGCACAGAAGGGAAAAGAGAAGGTTATCGAGGACTAAATCGAGAAAATTCGAGTTTGTATTACTATAATTCAAATTATTTATTATTAAATGTTATATTTAAATTTATACGGATGGTAAGTGAAATATATGGTAATTATTATTATTAAGTTGAAAGAAATTCAATTGAATGATGAATATATGTGTGGAATTGAATCGAATATTGACTTGAAAATGGAAAAGTGAATTTTGAATCGAATTGCGATTGAAAGTGGAAAAAATGAAATTGAATTAAAATGTGAATTTGGAGACCTTATTAACTAGTCAAACTAAGTCAGATATAGTTCACATGCCATAGGATTTGGAAGAGTACAGGATTTATCGGCTTTGCCGGTCAGGCACTTTATGTGTCGTATATCAGGCACTTTATGTGCCGTATATCAGGCACTTTATGTGTCGTATCAGGCAACTCGTGTGTCGTTTCAGGCACTTATGTGTCGTATACTGATTAGGTACTATGTACTGTTTTAGGCACAACGTGCCGTACTGCTGTGTTTGGTTGGAATTCGTGTATCCGCTGAGGTCCAGGTTTGTTAATAGGGTGAATAACTGAAATGGAAAAAATTTAAATGAATTTGATTGATTGTACTTTTGAAAATGTGAGAAAGTTGAATTGTGTATTAAAATTGAGATTGGAAATTAAAGGCATGAACTTAATGTTCATGTAGTGATTGAAATTGAGACATATGATATGTGAATGAAATTGAAGAATAGATAAAAAAATTATATTGTTATTGTTAATTAATGAAAGCTTAAGAATGAATTGTTATTTGAAAAATTGGATAATATATATGCTTGACAATTATATTCCATTATTATTATTATTATTATTATTATTATTATTGAGTTATGGTAATACCACTGAGTCTACCCATACTCAGCCTACGGTTGTTTCCGTGCGCAGGTCAGTAGAAGTCAAAAGTCTCGGCCCAACATCCAAACGATCTCGACTCCAGCACAAAAATTTTGGTGATATGTTTTCTTCCTTAATGAAAGTGGCATGTGTCGAAACCAGTTTTAAATTATTTTGAAAAAATGGGGATTGACTTTAAAAAGACAATGGAGTCGCCACCGATCTTTTATTAAGGTGTGATCGGTTCACCATTAGAAATATTTTTTAGATCTGCGAATTTGGAGAAAACAGGTTCGGGAGTCGGTTACGCACGAGGAAGGGTTAGCACCCTCGTGACGTCCAAAATTGGTACCGAATTGATTGTTTAATGTCTTAATGTCGAAATTTAGAAAAGATTTCAAATACGATCCTTTTTATTTTGAATAAATTGAATAATAAAACATTCTTATTTCAAAGGAAACGAAACGACACACCCAATACGTTAGGGCACGACATTTTAATCCTCGAGAATAAGTTTGTCTTTTGATTTTCAAAACTTGCGTGGTGAGATTTTAAAAGGATATTCAATTGCTTTGAGTCAGATGAAAAAATGAAACCCAATACGTTAGGGCACGATTTCTCAAAGTTCTTAGCATTGAATATTACCCTTATTATTATTATTTTTTAAAAAACCTCATTTCGAGAAAACGACGTATCACATCCAATACATTAGGACACAACTTATCGAGTTCCCGAGATTGAGTTTTATGTATTTTGATTAAGGAAACTTTCGATTATTTAGATTCAACGAGGAGAAATAAGACCCAATACATTAGGGCTCGATCCTCTCGGGGATTCCAAACATCGGGAATTGCCTTTATTTTGAAAGTTCTCGAATAAATTGGTTTGGTTACTCAAATGACATTAAACATAATTCTTTAAACCAAATAAAAATAAAAGGTTAAAAATACTATATACAATGCAAAATGACGATTCATAAACCTAAACGTATATTAAAGCATATCAAACAATCAATACATATATAACAATATAATATGCCAAAGGTAAGAGTCTCATATTATATGCTGATGGAATAATAAGAATCAAATGGAATATCGGATAAATTGATATACAATTTTGATATGGACTAAAAAACATGCAAGAAAAAAAAAATAATAAAATCAATAAATCACATGCATAAAATTTCATCGCAAACAATATATATATGTACATGCGAATTTAAAATGGATTTAAAAGATGATGAAAGAAATACCATTTGGAATTATAAAACAAAATGAATTTTACAAAATGATAAAAAAAATTAAAAAATACATACGACATACCCAACATATACCTATATTAATATAAATAGGTTACCACGCATACGAAATGAGCAATTAATAATAATACAAATAATACTAGGGTTAATAATATTAATATTATTATTAGATTAATTATTATAAAAAAATGAAGTGAATCAAATCAGCTCAAAAACAGAATTGAAAGAACCCAAATGAAAATAAAATAAAACGAAGGGACCAAATGCAATGTGCGGACAACCTGGAGGACCAAACGGGAAATAATCCTTGTCTCCCCATAACGCTGCATATAATCTGGACCCAGATGAAATAGAGGCAAAATGTAGCACCAAATTCACAAAAAAAGAAAAAGATGATTTGGAAACGCCCCGGAAGAAGGAGGACCGAATAAGCAAATAACCCTACCAAGACCATGACGCGCGGATCTCAGCCGCTTCTGGGTCGGGTCATCGGGTTAAGATTAAACGGTGCCGTTTCGAGAGCTGTTAACCCTAGCCCAAAACGACGCTATGCGACCACCTATTTAAACTAAAAAATTTTGGTAACTCAGTTACCCTAACAACAAAAACGCAGAAAAAGGAGGTGCCCCTTTTCCTCATCTATGCCTAGGTTTCACCCTAGTTTCCCATTGCCGAAAGCTCCGTCGGTTTCCGGCCTCATAGCCCTCGTCCGTACTTCGATTGTGACGAAGTGAACGAGGCTTCGATCGCCACTGCCCCAAAGGTAAATCTCCCCTCCGTTTCTTTTATTTTGCAAAACTATCACTAGTAATCACACATCAAAGAAGACGGAGAAAACAAGAAAAAAGAGTCACCTTTAGCAATTTTTCTTTGATTTCCTTTCTACTATTTCTTTTGTATTTTTTCTCGTAAAAAAATTTACAAAGGCCTCGACATTCGTTTTATAGGCCGGGAAAAAGTGAAACAAAAATGAAAAAATAAAAATACAATTTTTTTCTTTTCTACTGCGTCGTTGGCTTTGTTTGCAGGTCGTTGCAGGTGCGAGGCCGTACGGTGATGTGGCACGGCTCGGCGCGGCGTATGGGAGCTACTGCTGCGGTGGCTAGAGCTGAGTGCTGGCGTTTCAGCCTTGGGTTGTATTGGGCTAACGGCTCGGGCTAGGGTTAGGTGTTAAGTTGGTATTTGGGTCTAGGTAATTTTTGGGCTGAGTTGGGCTTATTTCACTTCTGGGTATTTAGTTTATTTTTATAATTGGGCTGTATATTGTAAAACAGACTATTTATTTGGACTTTTAATTTTGTTTTTATATTTAGCTTAGGGACCGGGCAAAAAATGGGTATTACAGCTGATATGTTTTCTTCCTTAAATGAAAGTGGCATGTACATAGGTGTTGCAATGGTCACTTTATAATGTTATATAACTTTGGTTGTAATGAATGATATTTGGTGTTTTGATACTAAGTTTAATAAAATGGTATGACAAATTTGGTAAGCTTGGGTAACAAACCTGGAAAAAAACAATTTCCAAGTGCCTGAATTAGTCCTAAATCACTCCTAACTAGTATTTTGGGCCTCCAGGGTCCATCTAAGGGACTTGAAGCTTATTTTATATTATGTTCGATAATTATTTGTATACTAATTGTAAATCTTCCGATAAGTCTGGTAATGCTCTATAACCCTATTTCGGTAACAGTTTGGGGTTAGGGGGTGTATCATTTAGATTGATAGTAACAAATGAAATCTAGGTGAATTCTTTCTTGGATATTGTTTTGTTTCTTGGTTGTTAATCGATTATTTTCGTGATTTATTCTTTGTTGTGTTCATTAGTTAATTAATTTAGTTAATTTTGGTTTTTAATCAATCACTCGATTTATTTGGTTAAATAATAAAAAGACAGTAATTACTAGTACATTTAGTTTTTAATCAATCATCCGAATTTCTCCTAGGGTGGTCAAGAAAGTCAAAGATCATAACCCCCTTATGGGTTTTCGGCAACCTTATCAGCAAGAAAAAAAAAGCCAAATCTAAAATAGATGTTAATGAAATTTATTTCAGTGTTAGAAACTAGATTCAAGAACACTGAAACAACTTTGAGGAATCATCAAGCATCTATTCAGGGACTTGAGAATTAGACTAGTCAGCTTGGTAAATTGGTTTCGGAGAGACAACAAGGCAATTTACCCAGTAACACTAAAACCAACCGAAAAGAGCAAGTCTGCGTAATCACTGTACGAAGTGGAAAGGTGCTAATCGAACCTTAAAAGAAGCTGAATCTAGAAGCTATTGAGAAAAATGAAGCGGTTGAGGAAAGTAAGAAAGAGCATAAGCAAGTGGTCAAAGAATACAAACTGCCAATTCCATATCTGACAAAAGTGAAGAAAGACCGCATGAATGAACAATATGGTAAATTTCTTGAACTTTTGAAAAAACTACATATTAACTTACCTTTTGTTGAAGTTCTTTAGTAGATGTCAAAGTATACAAAATTTTTAAAGGAGTTGTTAACAAATAAAAAGAAGTTAGATGACCTGTCCATTGTGGAGCTCAATGAGGAGTGTTCGACCATTCTCCAATAAAAAACTACCCACCAAGCTTAAAGATCCAGGGAGTTTTACTATCTCTTATTTTATTGGTAGCTTAAATGTGGAAAAAGCTTTGGTTGATTTGGGTGCTAGTATAAATTTGATGCCTTATAAAATGTTCAAACAACTTGGTCTCAAGGAACCAAAACCCAATAAGATGAGTATTCAATTAGCTTACAAATCAATTAAGTATCCTAAGGGCATTATTAAAGATGTACTTGTTAAAGTCGATAACTTTATATTCCCTGTTGATTTTGTTATATTAAACATGGACGAGGATATTGAGGTACCCATAATCTTAGGTTGACCCTTTTTAGCCACTGCTAGAACTGTTATTGATATAGGTAATGGTGAACTTTTGCTAAGGGTAGGTGATGAAGAGGTTACTCTTCAAGTACATGAATTTGTGAGAGTTTCTAGTGAGTGAGATGATACTCGTTATTTTGATAATGTTAGTAATTGTGTGACTCAAAATTCTTTGCAGGAAATCACTAATGAAAACATGTTAGAATTGTATCCTGTTCAAGGTGATAAAAGTTATGGGACAAGTGGAGAACGAATGGTGCAACTTGATGAATTAGACAAATGGCAACCAAAGGCTTATGAGAAACCAAGAATGTTCAAAGAAGTAACAAAGAAATGCCATGGTGTGCATTTAAAATGGATGAACAAATTCAAAGTAGGAGACAAAGTGTTGCTACACAATTTAGATCCAAGAATGTTCCTTGATGAGCTTAAATCAAGATGGTCAAATTTTTTATGGTACAAAATGTATTCTTGTACCAAACCTTTGAGGTAACACACCCTGATTACGACACATTCAAGGTAAATGGTCATCGACTCAAAATTTATTTTAGTGGTCGTACTAATAACAAAAGAGAATAGCTCCAACTCCAAAATCTGACTTAACCGTGAGCTTCAAAAGGGAAGTTGAGCTAAGACTCTAAATAAGTGTTTTTCAAGAGGCAACCAAAGCATTTTATTTATTTGACTTTCATCTAATTAAGTTGCACGTTTAGTATAATATTTTTATTACTTTAAAACAATTATCCAGTATATTTATTTCTATTACTAAAAAAATCAAAACAAAAAATGGACAAAACGGTCTAGGGTGATTCACACAGCCTGGTCACACAGTCTTGTGTGACACACGGGCATGTCATAGGCCGTGTGAATACTAGAGCGAATTTTTTCCAACTTTCTTTTGATAACATGGTCACACAGAGTTACACGGCCTTAAGACATAGCCGTGTGACACACATTCCTTGGCACGGGTGTGGGAGAAGCAAACAATGACCTCACACGGCCTACATCAACCCATATAGCCTGGACACGTGGGCGTGTCATAGACAGTGTGACTACTGGAGCGAATTTTTTTATTTTTTTTTTGCATAACACACATGATCTAAGTGAGGTCACACAATCTGGCGATATGGTCGTGTGACCCACATGACCATGCACACGATCATGGTAAAAGCGAACAAGAGCATCACATGAGCTAAGATAAGCCAGACAACATGGTGACATCACCATGTTGGACACATGGGCATGTCATAGGCCATGTGAATACTAGAGCTGATTTTTTTAAAATTTTTGAGAGACACATGTACTAGGTGTAAGTACACGGCCGTGTGGCCCACAAGGCTTGACAGATGATCGTGGACCTCTTTAAAGTTGCGATTTGTATTATTTATTTATTTTCTCCCTTATTCCTCATCAGTCGTCATTATTTAAAACCCTCACCCCGCCGTCGATCGCCACCTTGGCATTCAACCTCTGCCGTTGTTCCCTTTTTGTCATTTCCTTCACCAATCTCTTTGGTCCCTAATCTCCCTCCTAAAAATCCACTCTTCTCCCTTACTTTCTGAACTCACCACCGGTCTCCCACTCCCTATATCTAGTTTTGTTTAATAAAACCACCGCCCAAGATTACACGCCACCGATCGACCATTCCCCACCCATCCCCTTCTCTTTTCAAATCATAAGCTCACCACCGCTAAATTCTCTTTTCCCCCTCTCCGTTCATCAACCCTTTCCCCCTTTCCCCATCTTTTGTTTCTCTCTCGCTGCTGATGGCACCTTACCTTTCCTCTTCACTGCCAATCAATCATCCTTAGACCACTTCGCCCACAAGCCACCGTCGTTAGTCCCTTTTTCTTTATTATTTTTATGTTTGTTATTATTATTAGGAACGTTAGTTATATTATTGTTTTATGCATTCGATTATTGTTAGTAGCAGATTTTTTTTCATTTTTATGTTATTATTATTATTTTCTTTAGAATTAGTTATGTTTTAATTAGGAATCGGTTTTCGTCGTAAGGAGTATTGCACTCCGTTAGTTGTGTGTCGTATGTCAATCAGTTCATCTACTAGACTAGTTCATTGATTGGTGTTCAACTTTCTGGCTCTGTGCATGCTAAATCTTTATGTTACAAATTCGATGTTTTGGGTTAATTTCTGTCGGTACAATTTTTTTTGTTTTTTATATTTTTGTCTGATAATTGTTACCCATATCACCTATATTCATATGATATGAATTTTATCGATGTTGATTATGCCCCTGTCAATAATTCACTATTGTTCTGATAGTTGATTGTCTTTTTCTTTTATTAGGTACATGATGTCGAACAAACCAGGAAAAATTAAGGTACCCACTCATTCCAAGGAAAAAAAGCTATTGGAACTTCATCTTCGTCATTTCTGACCGCAACCACTATACTCCGATACCTTATTTTTTACCATCAACCCCATGAGGAGAGGTACCAGTATCTAAAGGACAGATCATTGGGTTTGGTTAGGTGTATTGACTAGGAAGCCCTTTAGACTGTGGGTTTATTTGCTCCGGTTCATACTCTTTTGGAAGCGACTCCATGGGAATGGTTCCTCGCGATCGTGGAGCCGACATATACTGAGGTTACCTTGGGGTTTTGCTCCACTTTTTTTCCTACATACAGTGCTATTGTGAGGGGACGAACCACATGTGATCTCATTCTATCATGGCGGCATCACTCAGTATTTGAACATTGCAGGATTTGGAGTCACACGTTGTACCACCATTAACCCGTTGTTTTCTTTCCCCTTCCTACTGCCACACCTTGTACCACCATTAACCTGTTGTTTTCTTTTTGTTTCTCTATATAGTCGTCGTACATTGAACCGTTGAACCTCTCTTGATTATTCCCTTCCGCTGTCGTCACCTCTACTACTATTTGGGTTGTCGATCTTCCTTCCTTCCTTGAGGGATTCCTTATTCATTCGATACACTATTGGTGATTAAATCCATAGTCTTTAGAAAAAAATCGGTAAGTTATACATTTGTATCAATTAAACATTGATTCTGGGAAATTTAACTGAATTACGGCTCTTTCTGCTTTTTAGTTTAACCGATTGCACTTAGATTTAACCGAAACTTTGTCATTGATTCTAACATTAAGTAGTTTCATGTGAATGATGTTAAACGGCCAGATTTGGGAGAGGTGGATCAAATCTAAACTTGAGGAGTGTCGAATGGACTAGTAGAGAAGGTGTGTATCTTGATTAGTGTTGTAATGCGTGTGTGTCGGCATTCAGCCGAATGCATATGTGCTACCCTTGTGATTTTTGGTTGTTAATTTCATATCTTGATGATGATTAAATACCTATAATGATTTCGGTTTTGCTAAGTAAACATGGATCTGGTATAAAAATAACCTTTGAACCTGTATCGAAAAACCGTCAATTGAATTTATTGGGTAACGAAACTATGTATGATAGATCTAATAAACTTTGAATTGTTATGTTGATAATGTATGTGATGTAAACCCTGTCTTAAATCTGCCATTGCTACTAATGCATGTTTACTACTACTATTAAAATAACAATCTGTTTCTGAATACATGAAAGTTGTATGTCAATACTGCTATCGTTACTATTTTTTTATTTGAAAAAGCATGTCATGCTATTGCATCGTGATTGGGATATTGAAGGTGGAAGTATAGGCTCTAAATGTTGGGCCAGTTCACCGATCAAAACTAGTATTATATTGGCAGTTCAATGTAGCAATTGCATCATCCCAATGAGTCAAGACAAAATTAGGAGGAAAGAACCGGTCACTACTTCGAAGCTTGGTTCCATTCATTTGTGTTACAAAATAGATTTAGAATAGTTTTCCTTTTAGTTTAGTATTCTAACTTATATGATATTGATTGTGTTTATAGATGTTTAGGTTGAGTAGCTTATGTATTTGCTTGAATTAGTAGTTAATGTGTAATTTATGTTTTAATTTCTAAGTGTTGTGTATTCCACCCTTTCAATATTCTTTTTTCTCTCGGGATTCGATCGTCGGAGTATGAGTAGTGTCCAATATACTCTAATTTTTACAGCCCCGTTTTAGGCTAAAATGTGCAGAGTCTAATTTTTCATAAGTTTTCGTGTGTTTTGTATTTTTTATAATTTTTTCGATGTTTTATTTAGTTTTTAGCATAAAAATTAATAAAAATTGATGGTGTGTTGTTCTCTTGTGTAACCAAAATAGCCTACATCGCAACCAAGGTTGTCAGTATCGCACCGGTGGGTGTACCGTTTTTCTACTAGAATTGATGTGTACCGACACCAATTTGTTCCAAATTTTTACAAATAAATTTCAGATGAATGATATAAAAATATTTACAAATATCAAATGAATGATATTTAATAATTTTCAAATATTAAATATTCATGCTGTAATTGAAGCACAATTTTTCGGTAAATGTTTTCATTATTTATTACCATAATGGTAAAATGTTAGAAAATTTATATTTTTTTAATATTATTCATGAATAGAGGTGATCATGGGTTGGGCTACCCAGCCCAGCCCGACAGCCCGCCTGTAAAATGAGTTTGGGCAAAAAACGAGGCCCGTTTAGAAAACGAGTTAGGCCTCGGGTAAAACTTTTTTGGCCCAGGCCCGGCTCGGCCCAGCCCGAAAATATTTTTTTTATTTTTAATCAAATATATTTTTTAACTTTCATGTTTCCCTATTTTGGTCTTGTAAAATCTAATATGGGTTGGGCCGGGCCAAGCTCGGGCTTAGCAATTTTCTTTCGGGCTGGGCTTGGACAAATTTTTAGGCCCATATTTCGGGTCGAGCAGGGCTCGGGCCTAGAAAATGGACCTAAAATTTTGCCTGGGGTCCGGCCCGACCCGACCCATGATCACCTTTATAATAATGCACTAGTTGTGCAGAATGTTCGGACTGGTGTGACCAAAATTGGACGAAATAGGTTGTTGCGACCGGTATGTACCAAAATTTTTGTCGATGTGAAAAATAGGAGTTGGTTGCGATAATTTATTATCGGAACGGTGCGCATCGACTGGAATGGTAGGAGCCAATATGGAACCGACTTCATTGATCGCAACACCAGGATTGAGCGTCATAATGCCATGTTGGAAGATTGAAACATGAAAGTTTGATGATCCTAAATGGGCATTCTTGTACTTTCACTCTTAAGTATCTTAAATCACTACAAAAACCATCTTTATCTCATATTTATCAACATGTTTAAAGAAGATGGATCTCTTCTCCGTGAAGGATGTTGCATCAAGCTTCACATCTCTCTTTTGTTTTTATTTGGATTTGATTGTGGTTATGTTGTTTACGTCTAGGATTTTCTATGTAACACTCAATTGTTGACAACCAATTTGTCCGGGTTGTTTTTTTTTTTATCATTACAATATTAAAGGAGGAGAGGATGATAGGGTCTAATCCCGTGCCATCGGGTGCGAGAAATGAGTTTTAACTATTACTCCAAACAAGCCTTAGCTTGTCTGGGTTGTCTTAGTGCTGAGTGTGAATCATGTGATCATTAAGCAACAATAATAATCACATAATCGAATTTATATCCAACTTAGAATTAATTCATCTTTTTTATTGTCGGGCTTTAAAATTGAATTAAAATTTTTTGATAAAATAGCACTTTAAAATTGAATCTATATCCTCATTTGATGCACCTTGTATCACTATAAAACAAAGGCACATGCAATTAACAACATGAGTAATAATCACATCAAATACGAGCAAATAGAAATATTAATTTTTCAAAGAATTCTTTGGTTTAGGGATTATGTTTTTTTTTTTGCTCATTTGAAGGAAAAAAAAGGATTCAGTTTCTATAAAAACATTCTTTCTTAGATCTTGGTTTTGATTTTAAAGATAAAGGTTCAAAAATTTTGAAGAATTTTATTTGGTTTCGAAAATTCCAAAAGATGCCTTTGGCTTCTTCTTTTTTTTTTTTGTTTTTTAACTAAATGTTGTGTTTCGGTTTGAAGAAGGAATGGAGAAGAAATTTTTTTTTAAAAAAAAAGGAAAAAAAGTTGATTGAAAACTTTGAATTATATGGCTACTAATAAGTTTTTCGCCACTAAAATCTAAAACCTTTGAAACTTTTTTTTTTTTGCATCAATTAGAATTTCCGCTCGCCAAAAATAAGTTTTGAAAGTATTGTATAGAGAAGAAAATGAAGGAAAAAATTTACAAATTGGTTTGAAAATAAAAATAAAAGGTTTTAATATTTTAAGTGGGGTTAGTTTGGATGATCAATAGTTTGGATAAAGATGATATTGTGATTAACGTTGCTACTAACTTAGTTGAGTCTAGCGAAACTTTGGAATCATTCTTTGCATTTAGTTTTTGACATCCATCCTTTGGATTCAAATCTTGAAATTCTTCTATCTTTTGATTTATTTCCGTTGCAATTATTACTTGACAATAGTATTTGCACTTGTGGTAAGCAAAGCTTTTATGTTTAACATTTGTGGTGCATGTTTCACCATTGTCAAAGTGCTTTTAATTCCAAGTTTGATTTTGTTGTAATATTACTTGACTTCATCTTTTAAAGTTATTATTTTAAATATCTTTTATTATCAACAAGTTTTGACGTTACAAAATTTTTGGGGTTGTTTTGAAGAGTAAATTGTTGGAGTAAGATTCGATCGAATCAGTTGAGTTGATTGACTAGTTCCTAGTTAGGAAGTTAAAGAATTACTTGCATTTGTTTTGAAAAGGTTCACTAATCAACTATTAATTAGACTAATATTTATTAATTTATCTTAATTAAAATAACAAAATTACATAATTTTACTAATTTTAAAGGTTTAAAAGGTATTTATATTGCTCAATCTAATGCATTTGAAACAGGATGATTAATGTTTGAGATTCTAAAAAAAACATAGAAAAGGAATATGAAAGGAGGAATTTGCAAACAGAGGCAAATGTTTCAGAAGTATAGTTTACTTTGACATAAGAATATTACATTAGTCTTGAATTTTTAATTTCCATGATAAAGCTACTTGATACTTGAGAATGTTGAGCATATTGACTCTGACTTTGATCATCATCTAAACACACCCTAAGTCTTTTCTCAAAGTCTTGAATGCAATACTTTCATATTTTAATTAGGTTTACTAATTTTTTAGGTTGAACAAGAGGAAGACAAGATCTGCAATCTCATTATTTAAATAAGCAATTGGTATTTTGATAGGTTATATCAATTTTTTTTATGAAAAGTTATTCCAACTGTTGCTTGTGTATTATATCAATTTATGTTAATTAAAGAGTTTAGCCAATGGTAAAATTGTACTATCCATGGTAATCGTGTTATGATGTCATACAATTTTTGTGATTCCAATGCATTAGAAAAGAGATGATTAATATTTGAGAGGACAAAAGAAAAAGAAGGAAGATGAAAGAAAGAGGAATATGCAATAGAAGCAAAAATTTCTAAAGTATATTTTACTATAACGTAACCTAAGAATATTACATTTGTGTTGAATTTAACGTACAAGATGAAGTCCAAGATGAAGTCCAATGATATCTGAGACTAGGTTAATTGTTGAGTATGTTGAGAATATTGACTCTGATTTTGATCAGCCCCCTAAGCAGATCCTCAAGCCCTTCTGCGAAGTCTTGAAGGCAAGACTATGATAATTTGAGTTCATTCTAAACTTTCTCAATTTGCATAAGGTCAGTTTTGCTTGTTGCAAGGGACAGCAATGAGGCTTCAGCATTTGCCATTTCTTTGATATGCTGTTCTCCTTCGCTGTTGACTCTTTTTGTGTGCAAAAGCTTTGAGACTAACGACTAGGGGCTCGTATGTGATTCTTTCTGGACCCCAAAAGTGTTGAAACATTTTCAAGTATTTATAGTGTTCCAATAACTATAAATGAATGGATGTAATTAATCAAAAGATTATATTATTTGATTTTTTGAAAAAAAAAGTTATAACTATTTAAATAATATAATTTAAATAGTTATAATATTAAATGAATAATTATGTATTTTTTTAAAGACATTATTATTCAGAAAGACACCTACTGATAAAGATGTCTCTGTAAAGAGACATGAAAATTCCTATAAATAGGAATGGGATTTCATTTGGAAAATATACCAAAAAATTCTAATATTATTTCTTTCCTTCCTTCATTTTTTAATATTATTAGATTATTCTATAAAGTATTACTGTAGAAATCCTTTGTAGAAATTGAGTTTCTTCTTATACATTGCTCAGTGCATAGTGGACTATTCTTGCCAGTGCAAAACGCAAATAGTCATTGGCTTCATTGTATTTTCGAGGTTAATTAGCTTGGAACTCATTTGCACACCAAAGATAGATGAGGGCGAATTTAACCTTAAAGATAGTGACTTGATACACGCCTTGAAGCCTTGTCCTATTTCTTCTTTTTCTATTCAAGTTCCATTCGTCTGTTCGAGATTTTCCTCACCGGAGTGTTGTACTAACACTTTTAAGGTTATATTATTCATGATGACTACCACAGCACATGAAAGTGGAACACTAGGGGAATTGGCTTCCAACTTTGTCAAACTTGATCGGTTTGATGGTGGCAATTTTCGACAATGGTAGAAAAAGATGCACTTCTTATTTTATCAACTTTAAAGATTGCTTATGTTTTGGATACTCCAAGACCTGAAGAGAATGAAAACGAATTTGTTGCTGCAACCCAAGAAAGACAAAAATGGGACAATGCTGATTACATGTGCATGGGCCACATATTGAATGGTTTATTGATGTTTTGTTAGACACCTACCAAAACGAGGTCACCGCTAAAGAATTATGGGACAAATTGGAGACAAGATACATGACCAAAGATGTTACAAGTAAGAAATTTCTTGTCAGTCGTTTCAATAATTATCAAATGGTTGATGGTCATTTTATTATGGAACAATTACGTGATATAGAAAAGATGCTGAATCAATTCAAACAATATAATATGAAAATGGATGAAATGATTGTTGTATCCTCCATAATAGGCAAACTTCCTCTATCTTGGAAAGACTTTAAAAGAAGTCTAAAACATAAGAAAGAGGAAATATCTCTTGAGGCGTTGGCAAATCATCTTCGTATTGAAGAAGAATATCGAAAACAAGATCAGAACCTAAATTCTGAAAATGTCAAAGTGCATGTTACGGAGAAAGTACAGACTACTAAACCATTCAAGAGAAAGTTCAAATAGACTGATAGAGCACCTAAGTTCAAAAAGAAACAAAAGGTCCCATGCTATCATTGTGGAAAGCCAAGACATTTCAAGAATGAATGTCTATTTTTAAAGAAGAAATCATCTTCTAAGGCTAATAATAACGAAAAGTTCGTTGCAATGATATTTGAAATTAATATGGCACAAGATGATAATACATGGTGGATTGATACTGGAGTAACTAAACATGTGTGCAAAGACAAAAACATGTTCACAAAGTTCACACAATGTGAAAATGACAATGTCTTGTACATGAGAAATTCTTCCACCGTAGCAATCAAAGGCAAAGGGTCTGTTGAACTACAATTCACTTCTGGAAAGGTTTTAACCTTAAATGATGTATATTATGTACCAAAAGTTAGAAAGAATTTAGTGTCTGGAAGTCTGTTGAATAAGTTTGGTTTCAAACTTTTTTTTGAGGCAGATAAGTTTATTTTGTCTAAGCGAGGAATTTTTTTGGGGAAAGGGTATACGTATGAGAGTATGCTCAAAATTAATATTTTTAATAAGAATAAAAATACTATTTCTGCTTATAAGGTTGAATCTTTTTGTTTGTGGCATTATAGATTAGGTCATTTGAATTATAGAAAATTGAATGACATGTATAAGTTAGATTTAATTCATGTTTTTAATAATAATATTGAAAAATGCAATACATGTATGTTGACAAAAAGTACAAGAAACCCTTTCCCTAAAGTTAAAAGAAAAAAAAATTGCTTGATTTGATACATAATGATTTATGTGCTTGCATAATAATCCTACATTAGGTGGAAAGAAATATTTTGTTACTTTTATTGATGATTGTTATAGATATTGTTATGTATACTTATTGCATTCAAAAGATGAAGCGCTTGATAAATTTCAAGTTTATAAATCTGAAGTTGAATTTCAGTGTGAATCATTTATTAAGTGCTGAAGATCAGATAGAGGTGGAGAATACTATAATCCAAGTTATTTTGAATCCACTGGAATTGTCCATCAAGTTTCAGCCCCTTACACACCACAACAAAATGGTGTAGCTGAAAGCAAAAATAGAGTCTTGACTGAAATTGTAAATTCAATGTTATCATATTCAGGTCTTGGACAAGGTTTTTGGGTAGAAGTTGTTCTAACAGCTTGTCATATATTGAACAGAGCTCCTAATAAAGAAACCAAAAGAACCCCCTATGAAAAATGGAGGAAAGGAAACCAAACATTAATTATTTGAAGGTTTGGAGTTGTAGAGCTATTGTTAAAATTCCAACACCTAAACGTAAAAAGTTAGGTGAAAGAGAAATTGAACACATATTTATAGGTTATACACATAATAGCAAAGCATATAGGTTCATGGTAATTGAACCAAATGATTCAATTTCAATTAATACTGTTATTGAATCAAGAGATGCTATTTTTTATGAAAATAGATTTAATTCTATATCAAGACAATTACAGCCACAACAATTGATTTATTCTTCAAATGAGAATGAGATTCTATTAAAACAAATTGATAATAATGATGAATCTTGTCAAGAATTAAGAAGAAGAATTAAATAACATTATTTGAATAGTTATAATATTAAATGAATAATTATGTGTTTTTTTAAAGACATTATTATTTAGAAAGACACCTATTGATGAAAGATGTCTCTTTGAAGAGACATGAAAATTCCTATAAATAGGAATGAGATTTCATTTGTAAAATACACCAACAAATTCTAATATTCTTTCTTTCCGTCCTTCATTTTCTAATATTATTAGATTATTCTATAAAGTATTACTGCAGAAATCCTTTGTAAGAATTGAGTTTCTTGTTATACATTGCTTAGTGCATAGTGGACTTTTCTTGTCAGTGTAAAATGCAAATAGACATTGGTTTCATTGTATCCTCAAGGTTAAGTTTCTTGGAACTCATTTGCACACCGAAAATTGGTGGGGGTGAATATAACCTTAAAGATAGTGACTTGATACACGCCTTGAAACATTGTCCTATTTCTTCTTATTCTATTCAAGTTCCGTTCGTGTGTTCAAGATTTTTCTCACTAGAGTTTTGTACAAACAAAAAGTAAAGGAGAACAAGGACTCTAGCATGCTAAGAGTGACTGCTTGAACCTCCCTTAAGATGCTAACCGTGGCATAGGTCTCGTTCAAAGCGATGCTTTCCTTGTGCTTCAAATTCTTCAAGGTCTTCAAGATTGCCCTTTTAGCTGCCTTCTTAGAGCTCAAGTATTTTCTAACCTCATTAGCAAAGCCTTTTGTAGCACCTCTCTTTCAGCACAAGATAGATTGAAGTTCTACAGTGCGTTCCTTTACTTGCAATACGACATCCTTGGCAGTGGTGAATACATCTAAAAGCCCAAGAGATCCATTCAACAGCTCATCGACATATTCCCCTTGCTGCTCATGGGATAAGGTTTGTTGAGTCAAGGGTAGCAGAAGCAGTTTCTCAGTGCAATCATGTAAATCGTGAAGTCTACCGAGTTTTTGGTTTAAGGACGACGATGTAGATGCCGACTCAGACAATGCCAATCTTCTCAAATGCTCATCAACCTTGGAAGCAAGAGGGTGGGCTCGAGAGGGAAAGTGTTGAAAGCTGGACTGCAATGCAACATGGAGCCAAAAGCTTGCTACTGTCGAGACCAGCAGCTATCGAGCTCAGCTCATTTTGCTTGGTGCGCACGAATAGTTTTTGAACCAAATGAAGCAACCAACTTTGCTGTTTTGTTTTGATGTAATTTGGTTCAGTTCAACTTTAGTTTGTTTGTAATACTAGTTAAACTTAAGATAGTGATAAGATCTTTTGATGTAATGGCTGATTGGTCAGCTATATTTGATTATTTTTGGCTAGTGATTAGGTTTGTATTAGTTGGGGCAGTTAAATACATTAGGTAACTGTCAATGTACATTGTAACTCTTTTATATATTTCAAATTTGAATGAAAAATTATGGATGTTCAGTTACAACATTGCTGAGTATTCAATTTTGATCAAATTTTTGCTTTGCTTTGCTTCAATTCTTCTTGCTTCAGTCTTGCAAACACTGAGTTGTAACTTTGTTTGATGTTTGCTGCTGCCATTATTCCAACAAATGGTATCATGAGCCCGAGTCTTTGAGGGGCCTTTGTATGCAATCTGTTGTGTTCGAATCAAAACCAACAGCAAGTTCAAAATTTGGTAAGATTGAAGCATTTAAAATCAGTTTAGCAGAATGAGTTTCACTCCACCACCTCCACCAGTGTTCACTGGAGAAAACTATCACATTTGGATAGTTAAAATGAAGACTTATCTCTAGGCACATGATCTTTGGAGTGTGATCGAGAATGATACTGAACCACCTCCATTGAGAGCCAATCCCACCATTGCACAGATGAGGCAACATACTGAGGAGCGAGCCAAGAAGCATAAGGCTATGGCCTGCTTGCAAAATGGAGTCTCTGATGTGATATTTACTCGCATCATGGCCTGTGACTCACCTAAGCAGGCTTGGGAGAAGTTGAAGGAGGAGTTCATGGGGACTGATAAGACAAGGCAACAGCAAGTGATCAACCTCAGGAGAGACTTTGAAAATTTGAGGATGAAGGAGTCTGAGACCATCAAGCAGTACTCAGACAGGATAATGGCCATTGTCAACAGCATTAGGCTCCTGGGAGTGGACTTCACAGAGAGCAGAGTTGTTGAAAAGGTTATTACAACTCTCCCTGAGAAATTTGAGTCTAAAATCTCTTCACTTGAGGACTCGAGGGACTTATCAGCCATTTCATTGTCTGAGCTGATAAACTCCCTGTATGCACTTGAGCAAAGGAGGGCAAATAGGCAGGAGGAGAATCCTGAAGCTGCTTTCCAGGCTAAAGCCAGTGAAGGCTCGAGTGTGAGTGCAAAAGGCAAGAAGCCTTGGCACAATAGAAGGGTCAAGTCAGGAAGAGATGAAGCAAAAAGGGTGTTCCCACCATGTGTTCATTGCAAGAAGATAACACATTCAGAAAAGTATTGCTGGTTTAGGCCAAATATTCAGTGTAGAAAATGCAAGCAGTTTGGCCATGTGGAGAAGGTGTGCAAGGGCAAACCAAGGGAGGCTACTCTGCAACAAGCTAGACCTGCTGAGGACATTCAAGCTCAGGAGGAGCAAGTGTTCACAGCAACTTGTTTTGTTGGCACAACCAAGGCCAGCAATGATTGGCTACTAGACAGTGGCTGCTCACACCATATGGCAGCAGATGAGAAGCTGTTCAAAAGCCTAGACAGAAGCTTCCACTCGAGGATTAGAATTGGAGATGGTAGGCTGATTGAGGCTAAAGGCAAGGGCAGTGTGTTGATTAGCACTGGTTCAGGTAACAAGCTGATCTCAGATGTGTTTTTTGTACCTGACTTAGACCAGAATCTGCTTAGTGTAGGCCAATTAGTTGAAAAGGGCTATACATTGGTTTTTAAGGATGGTTGCTGTATTGTTCAAGACATGAATGGTCTGGAGTTAGTCACAGTCTCTATGACTGATAGGTGCTTCATGCTGGATGTTAGCCAAATAGAAAGAAAGGCATACACCAGCCTTGTTGAAAGCACTGACTTGTTGCATAGGAGACTAGGCCATGCAAATTTTAGATCCATCGATCTGTTACATAGGCTGAATCTGGTTGATGACATTTCAAAAATTGAAGTTAGTGGGAATGTTTGTGAGGTTTGTCAGCTTGGTAAGCAGGCTAGACTGCCTTTTCCTGCTGACAGTGCTTGGAGAGCTCAAGACAAGCTCGAATTGGTACACTCTGATGTTTGTGGCCCTATGAGAACACCTTCAATCAGTGAGAACAGGTATTTTGCCCTGTTTATAGATGATTTAACAAGGTTGTGCTGGGTCTACTTCTTGAAGCAAAAGTCAGAAGTGTTTGAAGCCTTCTGCAAATTCAAGGCTTATGCTGAAAATCAGTCTTGCTGCAAATTAGAGCCTTGAGGACTGATAATGGATCTGAATATGTGTCTGAGAGATTTCAGAAGCTTTGTGACAGTGCTGGGATTCACCATCAGCTCACAACAGTCTATACTCCTCAACAGAATGGAGTCTGTGAGAGAAAGAATAGGACTGTACTGAACATGGCCAGGTGCCTCTTGTTTCAAGGCAAGCTTCCAAGTCAGTTTTGGGCTGAGGCAGTCAACACCTCAGTGTATCTGCTCAACAGACTGCCAACTAGAGCAGTCAAGGATAAGACTCCTTTTGAGGCTTGGCATGGAGTCAAACCTGTGGTAAAACACTTAAAAGTGTTTGGCTGTGTATGTTATGCACTTATTCCAGTAGAGAAAAGGACCAAGCTTGAGAGCAGAGCAACTCCAGGAATCTTTGTTGGCTACAGCAGCAACAAGAAGGGCTATAGAGTGTATGATCCTACAGCAAAGAAGGTTTTAGTCAGCAGGGATGTAAATTTTGATGAGGAAAAGGTGTGGAATTGGAATGGTGTTGAGACTGACTTGTCTGAATTGGACCAGTTAGACTTGGTTGCTGAACCTGCAGAAGAAGGACCAAGTAATGATGCTATCGATGATATACCAGTGAAGGGCACCAGAACTTTGGCTGATGTCTATCAGAGGTGCAATGTTGCTGTGATTGAGCCCTCAGACTTTGAAGAGGCTGCTAAGAACAGAAGCTGGATGAAAGCTATGGAAGCTGAATTGGAAATGATCAACAAAAATCAGACTTGAGAGTTGGTGAGCAGACCAGAACACAAGAGGGTCATAGGAGTTAAATGGGTGTACCGGGCCAAGTACAATGCTGATGGCTCACTGAACAAGCACAAGGCCAGGCTTGTGGTGAAGGGCTACAGTCAGCAGTATGGTGTTGACTACCTAGAAACTTTTGCTCCAGTGGCAAGACTGGATACAATTAAACTGCTGTTTGCTTTAGCAGCTCAGAAGCAGTGGAGAGTTCACCAATTGGATGTCAAATCAGCATTCCTGAATGGTTTTCTCAAGGAGGAAATCTTCATCGAGCAACCTGAAGGTTTTGAAGTTGTTGGACATGAAGACAAAGTGTATAAGTTGAGAAAGGCCCTCTATGGCCTGAAACAGGCACCAAGGGCCTGGTATGACAGAGTTGATGCTTACCTGACCAAACTTGGATTTGTAAAGAGCCTTAGTGAGCCTACTCTGTATGTTAAAAGGTCAGAACATGAAACCTTGCTGATTGTCTCCTTGTATGTGGATGATTTGCTTGTGACAGGGAGCAAAATTGAGCTCATTGATCAGTTCAAGGTCCAAATGCAGCAAGTGTTTGAGATGACAGATTTGGGGATCATGACTTACTTCCTTGGCATGGAAGTGCACCAGTCTGATCGAGGTATCTTCATCAGCCAACACTCATTTGCTTTGAATATCCTAGACAAAATTTTGCATGCATAACTGTAAAGCAGTCAGCACACCTGTGGCTCAAGGAGAAAAGCTGACTAGCAGTGGTGATCAGCAGAGGGTTGATGAGAGGCACTATCGAAGCCTAGTTGGTTGTCTGTTGTATCTAACAGCAACCAGGCCAGATATCATGTTTGGTGTCAGCCTGTTATCGAGATTTATGCATTGTTGCAATGAGGCACATTTGAAGGCAACAAAGAGGATCCTTAGATACATCAAGGGCACTGCTAGTTTTGGTGTAATGTTTGAAAGTCGAAACCAACTGAAACTAGAAGGCTACTCTGACAGTGACTGGGCAGGATCTCTCGATGACATGAGAGTACCTCTGGATACTTCTTCACACTTGGATCGGGCATGTTTTGCTGGAGTTCAAAGAAGCAACAAACTGTTGCTCAGTCCACAGCTAAAGCGGAGTACATTGCTGCAGCAGGAGCAGTTAATCAGGCCATTTGGCTAAGAAAGCTGCTTTACGACCTTAATGAAACTCAAGATGAAGCAACTGAAATTTGGGTGGACAATCAGTCTGCAGTTGCAATAGCCAAGAACCCTGTGTTCCATGGCAAGACTAAGCATTTTAAGATCAAACTGCATTTTGTTAGAGAGGCTGAACAAGCAAAGGAAGTCAGCCTTGTGCATTGCAGCTCAGGAGCACAATTGGCTGACATAATGACCAAGCCCTTAGGGGCTGCTCGATTTGAATCTTTGAGAAGTGCAATTGGAATGTGTTGCATACAGTCCAAGGAGGAGTGTTGAAAGCTGGACTGCAATGCAACATGGAGCCAAAAGCTTGCTACTGTCGAGACCAGCAGCTATCGAGCTCAGCTCATTTTGCTTGGTGCGCACGAATAGTTTTGAACCGAATGAAGCAACCAACTTTGCTGTTTTGTTTTGATGTAATTTGGTTCAGTTCAACTTTAGTTTGTTTGTAATACTAGTTAAACTTAAGATAGTGATAAGATCTTTTGATGTAATGGCTGAGTGGTCAGCTATATTTGATTATTTTTGGCTAGTGATTAGGTTTGTATTAGTTGGGGCAGTTAAATACATTAGGTAACTGTCAATGTACATTGTAACTCTTTTATATATTTCAAATTTGAATGAAAAATTATGGATGTTCAGTTACAACATTGCTGAGTATTCAATTTTGATCAAATTTTTGCTTTGCTTTGCTTCAATTCTTCTTGCTTCAGTCTTGCAAACACTGAGTTGTAACTTTGTTTGATGTTTGCTGCTGCCATTGTTCCAACAGAAAGCTATTGGAACGATTGTGGTAACCAGTGGTAGCCATTATTTCCTCTGGAAATAGAAACTTGGAAGTTGTGATCTGAATTCAATTTGCCTTTTCTTCCCATCATCTACCTAATATATATATGCATATATTGTGTGAAAGAGGAGACATGAAGAATCTCACCCTTCCAAATTGAAGTCATGAGGTAACATGAACTTGATACCAATCTGAACTACTATGTCAGCATGGTTGAGCGATGTCTCCCTCCTAACATGCTCCACAACTCATAACATGATTCTTTTAATTAGTATATAAGATTCCTGATATAATAAAACTATACTATATAATGGGGCTATGCACGAGTGGCTTTAAGCTTGCTTCAACTGACAGTGGCTACTTGTCTATTATTTGGAGACAAGAGACTAATTTATGTAACTATTATTGTTTAATCATTTCCATCAACATCGACTTGAACATGTGCATACAATTAACATGGTTGAGTTTATTAATTTCTTGTCGTGCAGGAGGCAGGCAAGATCTGCAATCTCAACCTGTACATAGTTTGCAACTTATAGAAAAATGGGTGGAGTTTTAATGATCAATGCAGGATGACTAAGCTGTGAGAATAACTGAGAGACAGTTTTCGTTAAATAATGGGATCTTTTAAACACAAAATTAAAAACAGATTAAAATAAAAGTCAAAATAATTGGAGTAATAATGGCAAGGGGTAGGACAAGATCCACTTTCGTATCCTTTGCTCCCTTTTCTCCTCACAGAACCGAAGAAACTATTGTGATCGACAGACTATGATTTATTTTCTTAAAGCGTGTGAGATATGCATGTATCTACCATGTCATAGTCAAAGTAATCAAATTGTTAAAACTTATCAAAACAGGAATCCTGACAGCTCATGCATTCATAGCAGAATCGCATCAAATCTGGAATTTGGGTTTGGAGTTGGAATTCCAGTATCTATAATCTCGTAAAAAGAAAAGTTCAACTTGAAAGTTCAGATATTGGTGGACAAGATTTAATGAAAAGAGAGAAAGTTGGTGGACCGAAGACTGTATAATTTTTTGTTTTAACAATAGTTGTATACATGTAAGTTATAATTATGTACAAGTTTACAATGCCAAGATTTCAACAGTTGACAATGTTTAGAACAGTGACTCTAGCTTTGATCAAACGCCTGAAGAAGCTTTCAAGACCTTCTTCAAGGTCTTGGATGCACAACTCTGAGTTTTGGAGCTCATTTTGCACATTCTCAACATGCTTCACGTTTCCAGATTTAATGAAGGAACGCAATGCGGCTTCAGCATTCGCGATTTAATTTGTTTTCTCTTCTTCTTCCTCGCACCTTACTCTTTTCTGGTGCATTAACTTTGAAACTAGTGACCACCGGCTCGATGCCTCTGGCCCTGAAATAAAGGACAACAAGGATTGTAACACGCCCATGGTGGCTGCTACTACTTGTTTTAAGGTGCTAATCACGGATCCGGTCTCACCGTCTTTGCTCATAAGTTTATTGTCCATATGCTTCAAGTTCTTGAAGGCCTTGCTTATTGCCTTTCTCACTTCCTTCTTGGAGGTTAAGTATTTTCTAACCTCATCACCAAACCCTTCAACTTCTCCTCGTCTTCGGCGCAAAACCGATTGGAGTTCTTTAGTGCATTCCTTGATTTGCAACAAGGCATCTTTAGCGGTTCCGCATACATCCAGGAGCACGAGAGATGCATCCAAAACTTGTTCAACCGATTTCCTTTGCTGGTCTTGAGCTAGAGCTTGTTGAGTGAGGGGAAACTGAAGCAACATATCCACATAGTCGTACAAATCTTGAAGACAGGTCAGTTCATGTCCTGTGGATGACGAAGATGTAGAGGCCGATTGAGATGCCCTCAATCGGTTCAGATTTTCATCAATTTGTGAAGTAATGGGGTGTTGCCTTGAAGGCAAGCTGTTTGAGCGAGCATGGAAAGAAGGTTGGACATTCAAAGGAGAGGCAGCCATTTCTTTGTTTTAGAGAAGAAAGAAGGCCTTGCAATTGCAATTGTGTGTTTCAACTCACTCTACCTATTTGCTGTCTTCCCATTGTCATCTGCTGAATATATATATATTACAGGCTGAGGGTGGACAAGAGGAATCTCATCCTCTTTAAATATCAATTACAAGTAACATGAACTAGATTTGGATCTACAAAACTGTTCATGTGTTGTCTCCTTTCCACCGTCAAAACAACTCATTACCCGTTAGCAAATACAATCAAAACTTATCTTCAATAGCATGATAATAATATAAAAATATACAAATACACACGATGGTGCTGAGAAAGTATATAGGCAATGGCCATTTGCTTTTCCGTTCTTCCCTTATATTAATGCCTCATTGCTTTCAACTTGTCTGCTGGTTATCACCTTACGTTTGGCAAAAGGGAGGCAAGATCCGCATGCTTGACTTGTATACTATAATTTTTAGCAAGAAAGCATTTCTTGAAGATTCGATTGTCCCTTAACTAACAATTTTTTATGATGCAGCTCGTGTATGATCTGAATCAACCATGTGAATGTCAATTGAATTTTTTATTAGTTTCTAATAATGTGTTTGTGGATTGAGACGGTAGGATTCTTGACATTGAAGAAGATGATTCAGGGATAGTCAAGAAGAGTTCATTTTTGAAGACTTATTTCTCTATTTTTATTTATGTTTTAATTGATAGATTGAGTCAGCTCAGTCCGAATCTGGTTTAACAACCTTCCCTCAATTGAAACATCAAACATTTGAATTTATGGCTTAAAAAATCGAAAGTTAGAAAATCAGTCTTGAGGTTCTTGCTAAGTTGGTGTTTAAAACAGAATGGAGTTTATTCCAGACAAATGGGAAAAAAGGTGCAGATAAATGCTAGAAAATGATATTGTAGTATCAAAACTGCATTTCATTCAGTATATATATGTATATCTCATGTCTGTACAAGATTGGTGTTTACAAAATTTTCTAATGATTGAGTGCGTTGAGAAGAGACACCCTAGCTTTGATCATACACCTGAAGAGGCACTCAAGTCCATCTTCAAGATCTTGAACGCAAAGCTCCAACTCTTTTAGCTGTCTTGGCATCTCAACATTCTCAGATTTGCTCATCTTCTGACTCATTACTGATCTAAAAGCAGCATCAACCTTCTCAAATTCATTAATGTCTCTTCTTCCGGTTTGTTCACACGCTATCCGTTTGTGGTGCAATAGCTTGGACACTAACGCCCAGCTGCCACACTTCGATCGTTCCATTGGCCCTGAGATGAGGGTGAATAAGTACTCAAACATGGAGGAAGTGACTGCTTCAGCCTCCCTTAGCAAGCTAACCATTGCCTTGGTCTCGTGGTCGTTCGAAGATGAGAAGATGCGTTTCGTTTCCACGCCCTTCACATTCTTCAATGCCTTGTGGATAGTCTTCTGCACCACTTTTCTGGAGGTGAAGTACTTCCTCACCTCACCCACAAGCTCGACTTCTCCGCATGGTCTTCTTCGCATAACTGATTGAATATCCTGTATACTTCCTTTTGTTTGCAACAAAATATCCTTAGTAGTGTTGCACAGGTCAAAGAGCCTAAGGGATCCATCCAACAATTCATCAACAGGTCCCTTGTTTTGTTCTTGAGCTAATTCTTGTTGGGAAAAGGGCAACCGCAGCAACTTATCCACACAATCATACAAATCCTGAAGGCCATTTAGCTTATGGCTTATTGATGATGACGTTGACGTTTCTTCGGAGTCCCTTAATCTGTTCAAATGTTCATCAATCTCTGAAACAAGTGGATTTGGTCTAGATTGCAAGGGGAAGCTGTTAGAACGAGCGTGGTGAGTTGTTTGGGCTGCCATTTTTCTTTCTTCTTCAGGGGAACAGCCCAATGGTTGAATGTTTCTACCTATTATTTGCAATAGCAGCAGTAGGCATCAGCTCCATTTTATATATACATCAGGTCATACAGACAAAAGGAATCTTAAATACTTATTTAATCAGCAATTTCTTATTGTTTCTTCACTCAATTTGGATATCGATCTGAGAACTCTGTCAGCGTTGTTTATGCAAAATGTCTTCCCTCAACCAGCTCTCCAGCTCAGGGCTGTCCAATTAAGTTAACATCATCCAATTTCCCCGTGCACAAGTTAGCTGTTGTCATTGTATAATTGAAATAAGACAACTGCAAACAATAAATATTTGCACAAGTGCAGCTACATATTCTATCCATTTCTATATGATATTGTGTCCCTTGGAAGTCGGAACCTAACATTTTCATTTTTTCTCCTCATAAAAGAAGTGACATTATAATACACACGCACACTAAATTAAAAGATCATGTACTGTAATTGTATATTTTGCCAATTTTCCTCCTGTTGGGTGTTTTACTGAGCATTTTTTGACGCAAATACAGACTGTTTGAACTTTTATCCAATGCCTACTTGCTGTTCATCCTCCTCATTCACATGTTCAGATGCTCCATTATTCTAACCAAAGTAGAATGATTAAATCAAATGTCTTTAGGGTTTCGAAATAATTGCTAAACAAGATCCTGTAGGATGAAATTGGCTTCTGAGTAATTCATTTTACTATTCACAATTTGTTATCATTTGAAGTATGCATGACCGCGTTCACCATATGATGGTCAAGCTTTCAATTATCTCTAAGGACGACATAAAAGGAATCATGACAAATCAGATATTCACGAAGTTTCTCAGCTTCCAAATTTGGTGATGGAGACTGTCATTCAACTTGCAAAACTAGATCTTAATCTAACAGGCTTAAAAGGTGCACCAAACCATTCTGGAATGATTATTAAAATTTATCCCCTAAGAAAACAGAAGAAAATTGTGGGAAAAACAATTAGACCATATAACTTTCCTATTACTAGCGAAACAGTAGAAAATTGATCAATATTTGGAGAAATAAAACAAAGAAAATGATAAAAAAATATAATTAAAAGAGAAAAAAAAATTGTATATGGAAGAAATAAAATTCCTTATAATAAACTTTTTATTTCAATCACTCTACTTAAATTCTTCATCACATACAACTCTTTATATAGGAGTTGTAAGTGACTATTCATCTATATCACTAAATGCTAGGAGTTGTCACTATTCATTTACATAACTTGAATACTATAAGAGTTATGACTATCCATGCATATGTATAACTTTTCATATTCAAGTCTCTTCACTCTTCATAATGTGTGTAACTTTTCATCTTCAAGTCTCTTCACTCTTCATATTCAAGTCTCTTCACTCTTTTAACTTTTCATAATTTATTTGTACAAGATTAATTTAATTATGTGCCAACAATACCTCCCTTAAATTAAACTTGCTTCGAACTCCCAACCTTTCAACATTTTTCTTGAAGACTTGTCCACTAAGCGGCTTTGTGAAGATATCAGCCATCTGATCTTCTGTCTTGCAATATTCAACTTGAATATCACCATTATTCACTAGTTCCCTCAAGAAGTGATACCGAATGCGAATGTGTTTTGTCCTTCTATGAAGAACTGGATCTTTTGTGACCGAAATAGTAGAACTATTGTCACAAAACAAAATCGTTGACTTGCTCTGCTTCTGCTTAAGACTCTCCAAAATTCCACGTAACCAAATCAATTGACATCCTGCATAAGATGCAACGATATATTCAGCTTCTGTAGTCGAAAGCACCACAATTGGTTGTTTCTTTGAACTCCATGAAACTGCACCACTACCAAGGTGAAAAACATAACCAGAAGTGCTTCTGCTATCATCAATGCTTCCTGCTAAATCACTATCCGTATAACCAATGAGATCAACTAATGTATTAGCTTTATAGAAAATTCCATAATCAATGGTTCCCTTCACATATCTCAATATTCTCTTGGCAGCCTCCCAGTGATTGGAGTAAGGTTTCTCCATGAATCTACTCACCAAGCTAACAGCATACACGATGTCAGGCCTTGTCGAAGTCAGATACATCAACTTCCCAACCAAACTTCTGAATATGGTGGAATTGACAAGCTTTCCTTCACCCTCTTTAGATAACTTCAGACCTGTAATGCATGGAGTAGAGACTGGATTCGCATTTTCCATCATGAACTTTTTAGAACTTCCTTTGCGTAGCTCTCTTGTGAAATAAAAATTCCTTTCTCGGATTGATGAACTTCAATGCCTAGAAAATGATGAAGTTCTCCCAAATCTGTCATCTTAAATTCTGCCATCATTGAGTGCCGAAATTCTTTCAACATCTTCACATCATTTCCTGTGAAAATAAGATCATCAACGTAGAGACTTACAACCATGAATCTTCCTTGAGAATTTCCTTTGATGTAGAGAGTATACTCATATGGAGATTTCTGGAATCCACACTTCTGAAAATAAGAATCGATGCGGTTGTACCAAGCTCAGGGTGATTGCTTCAACCCATACAAAGCTTTCTTCAACTTGTAAACTTTTTCTTCTTCTCCTTTTTTGACAAACCCTGGTGGTTGATCAACATAGACTTCTTCTTTGAGAACACCATTCAAAAACGCAAATTTTACGTCCATTTGGAACATTTTCCAATTGTTTTGGGCAGTAAGAGAAATAAGTAACCGAACTGTCTCAAGTCTTGAAACTGGAGCAAATACCTCTGTAAAATCTTCTCCTTACTTTTGCTTGTATCCTTTTGCAACCAATCTTGCCTTGTACTTGTTGATAGAGCCATTTGGATTCATCTTTGTCTTGTACACCCATTTGACTCCAATTAAATTCTTGTGCGGCGGTAAATCTGTGAGTTCCCATGTATCATTGTTTTCAATTGAGCAAATCTCTTCTTTCATGGCTTTCCTCTATATTTCTTCTTGATATGCATCATCAAAAGAAATTGGATCTCCTGCAAAGAAAGCAAAGAATACAGTATCATTTTGCACAACTTTATCCGTTACATCATATAACTCTTGGATGCTTCTCGTTTTTCGAATCGGGCTGGATGAAGAAGAATTTGATGAAGAACTTGGGGAAGCAGGAGGATTTCCTACTTGAGCATCATCTTTAGCATTCTTAATTACTGCCTCTTCTTCTTCTTCAAGTTCAAAAGGAAAAATTGACAAATTTTCTTTTTCAACTTTCATTTCTTCAAACATGGAATTTTCATCAAACCGAACATCTCGGCTTATCACAATCTTCTTTGTCACCGGATTGTACAACTTGTATGCCTTACTTCTTTCACTATAGCCAATGAAAATGCATTTCTCTGACTTGTCATCCAACTTGCTTCTCATTGCATCTGGAATATGAGAGTAAGCAACACTCCTAAATACTTTAAGATGACGAACACTAGGCTTTATACCATACCACGCCTCATGTGGCGTGCAATTCTCCAAGCTTCTTGTCGGTGATCTGTTTATAAGATAAACTGCACAAGAAACAGCTTCAGCCCAAAATCTTCTTGATAACCTCTTCTTCTTAAGAAGACATCTAGCCATTTCCATAATTGTTCTGTTCTTTCTTTCACACACACCATTTTGCTGAGGTGTATGGCGGACTGTCATTTCATGCCGGATGCCACTATCTCGGCAATATTTCTCAAATTCTTTTGAAAAATATTCACCTCCACGATCTGTCCGTAAGGTGTTAATTTTCAGCCCAGTAAAGTTCTCCACTTCTGCCTTGAAATCTTTGAATCTCTGAAAAGCCTCTGATTTTTCTTTGACACAATACACCCATAACTTTCTTGAGTAATCATTAATGAAAGAGATAAAGTAACGATTATCTCCCAAAGATGAAACTGTCATTGGACCACAAAGATCCGAGTGAATAAGTTGCAATGGTATTCTTGCTTTCCACGAGGATTGAGAAGGAAAAGCAATTTTGTGTTGCTTTCCAAGTTGACATGCTTCACAAACATCATCAAGCCGATCGATTTTTTGTAAACCTCTAACCATCATCTTCCTTGAAAGCATCTCCAAATTTCCATAGTTCAAATGTCCATATCTATCATGCCATAACTTTGAAATTCCTTTATGAGCACCAATAAAGCAAGACATATTCTAATTTTGAAAGGTGAGAGAGAAAAGATTATTTGATGCCACTCCAACTCTAGCAACAACCTGATTTTTCTTTGACAAATAGCAAGCCATGTCACGGAAATGAATATCATACCCCTTCTTCAAGAGATGCCCAACGCTAAGCAGATTATTTTTAAGACCAGGAACAAAATAAACTTCAGACATTTTCTCTACCCTTCCTTGCTTTGTTTTGAACTCCAACTCACCAACACTGCTAACTTTGTAAGCTTTGCCATCTCCTACTTTTACTTCTCCACAATCAGATTCAAAGAACTTTGAAAATAATTTTTTGTTACCTGTCATATGCTTGCTAGCACCATTGTCTATGCACCAGACATCATCAATCTCTCCACCATGAGATATGAGCAACAAAGTTTCTTGCTTTTGCTCTTGATTATTTTGTACTATATTAGCTTCATTTTTTTCTTCTTTCTTGTACCAGCATTCACTTGCCAAATGACTAGGTTTGCGACAATGATAACATTCAAAATAGCCACGACCTCTTCCTCTTTGATTTCCATGTCCACGTCCTCTTTGTGATCCTCTAAAATTTTGACTTTGGTTTGCTTCTTTCCATCCATTCTCCGTGCTTGCATCTTCACCTCTTTCACGAGCATTTGAGCCTCTTCCTCTAAAATATCTTCCTCTTCCATGACCAGGATCTCTCCCTCTTTGATTTTTAAAATCTCCCTTCTTCTCATTTAGAGACAACTTTGACTGGAGTGCTTGATCTAGATCTACTTCCTTTTTCTTCTTGTTTAATCTTTCTTCATGGGCTTGCAACGAACTTGTGAGTTCATCAATAGTCATGGTACTCAAGTCCTTTGATTCTTCAATGGCTACCACAATGTAGTCAAATCTGGAATCTAAAGAACGGAGGATTTTCTCAACACCACGAATATCATCCATAGTTTTACCATTTCTTTTTAATTGGTTGACTATGGACAAAACCCGTGAACAGTAATCAGAAATTGATTCTAACTCTATTTTTTGCAATGTTTCAAACTCCCCTCGAAGAGTTTGCAACCGAACTCTTTTCACCTTTTCATCTCATTTGAATGAATTTTGTAAAAATTCCCATGCTTGTTTTGTCGTGGTGGCACAAGCTATTTTTTCCCAAGCCGCTTCATATGATTGAACTCCTTGATATATCCAAAATAAGGCTTGCTGATTTTTTTTCCTTAATTTTCTTAGACTCTCTTTTTGAACTTGTGCTAATTCTTCCTCCTCTTCAGCCTCAACTTCATTATAACCTTTTTCGACAATCTCTCAAACTTCCAGAGATCCAAGAAGAGCCTTCATTTGGATACTCCATTTGCCATAATTTTCTTTGGTTAATTGGGGAACGAAAGAAAGAGGAATAGAATTGTTCATTTCGATTGAACAAGGCTCTGATACCAATTTGTAGAAAATTGATCAATATTTGGAGAAATAAAACAAAAAAAATGATAAAAAAATATAATGAAAAGAAAAAAAAATTTATATGGAAGAAATAAAATTCCTTATAATAAACTTTTTATTTCAATCACTCTACTTAAATTCTTCATCACATACAACTCTTTATATAGGAGTTGTAAGTGACTATTCATCTATATCACTAAATGCTAGGAGTTGTTACTATTCATTTACATAACTTAAATACTATAAGAGTTATGACTATCCATGCATGTGTATAACTTTTCATATTCAAGTCTCTTCACTCTTCATAATGTGTGTAACTTTTCATCTTCAAGTCTCTTCACTCTTCATATTCAAGTCTCTTCATTCTTTTAACTTTTCATAATTTATTTGTACAAGATTAATTTAATTATGTGCCAACAGAAACATGTAAATTTTCATTTTTATATGATTAATGGTTAAGTATAACTCCTATTTCACTCAAATTTGAGAAATAATCTTCTAGTTATATTCTATTTATTTGTTTCAATCAAAAACTGATTAGTTTAGATTATTTTATTATTATTTGACATATGAATTTAGCCTATAAATAGACCCTTTTACAACCTTAGAAAAAACACCCATTAGATATTATAACTCATAACACATTTAGAGAATCTTGTGTTTACGTTTTGAGGTTTCTTTGTTTTCAGGTTTTCGAGGTTTAGTTTTTATCTCCATCTTTGTGTACTCTTCGTTTCTTTTGCCATTATAGTAAAATTACCTTTGCCCGTGGTTTTTTATCCTCTTTGGAGGAGTTTTTCCACGTTAAATTTGTGTGTTCAATTTCTCAATTTCTTCTGTTATTTTTACTTGTTCCTTACTTAATCGGGTCAATCTCTAACAAGTGGTATCAGAGATAGTTTAATTTTCATAAATCAGCCCATTCAGATATGGCAGTAACAAGGTTTGAAATTGAGAAGTTCGATGGTGAGACAAATTTCAATATGTGGCAAGTTGGGATGATGGCAATTCTAGTTTAATCCGGTTTGAAAAAGGTTGTTACCGGGAAAAAGCCTGAGAATCTAAATAAAACAGAATGGAAGAGCTTGATGAAAAGGCTTTGTCTGCAATCCAATTGTGCCTTGCGAATACGGTATTACAGGAGGTATTGATGGAGAAGACCTCATCTGCCTTGTGGAAAAGGTTAGAAACTCTTTATGCAACTAAGTCTCTAGCTAACCGTTTAGTGTTGAAACAACATGTATTTACGTTTCGTATGAACGAAGGTGAGCTTCTTAGAGATCACATCAATCAATTCATTACTCTTTTAAATGATGTTGAGGTTCATATTGATGATGAAGATCAAGCTATGCTATTACTATGCTATTGTCCCCGTTCATACAAGTCTTTTAGGGAGACCCTAATTTATGGTGGAGACAAACTCTCGTTCGAAGATGTGAACACTACACCAAAACAGGTTTTTAGCGGCGTTTTTTTAGGCCTTTAGCGGCTCTTTTTAACGCCAGTAAAGGTATTTGCGACGCTTCCACAAGCGCCGCAAAAAAGGCCGCTAATGAAAACGTCGCAAACGTTTGCAGCGTTTACAAACAAAAACGCCGCTAAAGACCATATTCTTTAACGGCATTTTTGTTTGTGCGCCTCTAAAGAACATGTTCTTTAGCGGCGTTTTTTTCTAAGCGCCTCTAAAGAGCATGTTCTTTAGCGGCATTTTTTTTCTATGCGCCGCTAAAGAACATGGTTTTTAGCGGCGTTTTTTTCTAGGCGCCGCTAAAGAACATGGTCTTTAGCGGCATCTTTTTTCTAAGCGCTGCTAAAGAACATGTTCTTTAGCAGCGCTTTTATACAAAAACGCCACTATTTTTGGGATTTTTTTATATTAAATTTTTCATTTTTTCGGTCCTCCTGTAGCAACAAATCAAAAGCAACCAGAACTAAATCAGCCAATAGCAATAAATTTATATAATATTTCAAATTACACGAATAAAATAATATTAATATCAATAAATAAAAGTACTGTTCATATTATTTTTGCAAAAAATGTTAAATGTTAAAATGATAAAAATATTTATGTCATACACTATGAAGGCGGAAGTTGCGACTTAAACATCTTCATCATAATCTGAAGCTGCTATTGGAGTTCATCGTATTTTTTGCTCTGCTCTGCTTCTTTCGCTGCAGCCTCCGCTTCCCTCGCTGCAGTCGCTGCTTCCCTCGCTTCCGCCTCTGCTTTAAGTTGTAGCTGAAGTTCTTCATATTTCCTTTGAACCTCAACTGTGGTCGCTTGCATCTGAGCCATCTGGTCTTTTAACCTCTGAACTTCAACTTGAGCCTGACTCCCCGAAGCCATGTATTGGTGGGAGCTGGATCCAAAATATTGGGTTGGGCTAACAAAAGATCCTTGAAATTGAACCCGACCATACCTTTCAGGACCCAAAACTTCAGTAATAATCCGGTTATCAATGTCTTCAAGATGAACAGAACATCACTAGAAGCAATCGCTTCGTACTCCGCCTTTTTATCCTTTAGTTTTTCCTAATAAATATATCACATAGTTAGGAACGCAATATTATATATTGAAAAACATATGCAACATAACAATAGTCGCATTACAAGCAATGATTTAAACCATTAGAAAATAAACACTATAAATAACTAAAATAAATCAAATTGTATTAAGTAAACGTACCATTATTTCACCAGCTTCAGGAGTCATGGGAGATCCATCTTTCATCCTATGTGTAATTTCAAAAAGTTGAAGGCGTCCAACTTTTTGACCGGACGACAGTTCCTACAATATAGTAGTATAAATATTATTTAATAGAAAGTTATACATATTCGACAATATTAAAAAAATTAAAAATACCTCCGCCTCAGCTACACATGCAAAACTTCTCGACCCGGTTGTGTGGGTGAATTTTTGTTTCTGCCTGCTGCTTTTTCCAACTTGTTCACAATCTTACGTTACGAAATTTTTTAGTACGTAAATAGAAAATACTATAAACCAAAATAATTACAATAGTTTGGAAGTACGTCATACCTCGCCTTTCTTCGAATGCCAAAATCTAACCGCATCTTCCCATTGGTACCTCAACATACCGGCGAGACATTTTGCAATTTCTCATCGAGGGTTTTTTTTGTCTTATAATATTTTTTCTTCAAAGTACTTTTGTTGTCTCTCCATCTTTTTCCCAATGCCTTCTTTACATAAGCATCCGAGACCTCTAAAGCAAACCTCGGCTACAAAAAACAAAAAAACACAAGTTAATAAAGTAAATATAAATGAAACTATTTCCCAAGCATTACAGATGACATTAACATTTTGTTACCTTAATATTATCGAGGGCTTGATTTCTGTTGCTATCGGGCATTTGAGGCCATGACTCGTAGTTGATAGACAACATATTCTTTCCTTCATCTACCTAATATATATATGCATATATTGTGTGAAAGAGGAGACATGAAGAATCTCACCCTTCCAAATTGAAGTCATGAGCTAACATGAACTTGATACCAATCTGAACTACTATGTCAGCATGGTTGAGCGATGTCTCCCTCCTAACATGCTCCACAACTCATAACATGATTCTTTTAATTAGTATATAAGATTCCTGATATAATAAAACTATACTATATAATGGGGCTATGCACGAGTGGCTTTAAGCTTGCTTCAACTAACAGTGGCTACTTGTCTATTATTTGGAGACAAGAAACTAATTTATGTAACTATTATTGTTTAATCATTTCCATCAACATCGACTTGAACATGTGCATGCAATTAACATGGTTGAGTTTATTAATTTCTTGTCGTGCAGGAGGCGGGCAAGATCTGCAATCTCAACCTGTACATAGTTTGCAACTTATAGAAAAATGGGTGGAGTTTAATGATCAATGCAGGATGACAAAGCTGTGAGCATAACTGAGAGACAGTTTTCGTTAAATAATGGACCTTTTAAACACAAAATTAAATACAGATTAAAATCAAAATCAAAATAATTGGAGTAAAAATGGCAAGGGGTAGGACAAGATCCACTTTCGTATCCTTTGCTCCCTTTTCTCCTCACAGAACCGAAGAAACTATTGTGATCGACAGACTATGATTTATTTTCTTAAAGCGTGTGAGATATGCATGTATCTACCATGTCATAGTCAAAGTAATCAAATTGTTAAAACTTATCAAAACAGGAATCCTGACAGCTCATGCATTCATAGCAGAATCGCATCAAATCTGGAATTTGGGTTTGGAGTTGGAATTTCAGTATCTATAATCTCGTAAAAAGAAAAGTTCAATTTGCTAGTTCAGATATTGGTGGACAAGATTTAATGCAAAGAGAGAAAGTTGGTGGAATGAAGACTGTATAATTTTTTGTTTTAACAATAGTTGTATACATGTAAGTTATTATTATGTACAAGTTTACAATGCCAAGATTTCAACAGTTGACAATGTTTAGAACAGTGACTCTAGCTTTGATCAAACGCCTGAAGAAGCTTTCAAGACCTTCTTCAAGGTCTTGGATGCACAACTCTGAGTTTTGGAGCTCATTTTGCACATTCTCAACATGCTTCACGTTTCCAGATTTAATGAAGGAATGCAATGCGGCTTCAGCATTCGCGATTTCATTTGTTTTCTCTTCTTCTTCCTCGCACCTTACTCTTTTCTGGTGCATTAACTTTGAAACTAGTGACCACCGGCTCGATGCCTCTGGCCCTGAAATAAAGGACAACAAGGATTGTAACTGTTGAAGACAGCTCTCATGTAGCAGCAAAGGTGGCCATGCAGGGAACGTGCTTCAACAGCAAATTGGTGCAGCAAGCTGAAGCTATCCATTTAGTTTCTTTAATTGAATGTTTTGTATTTAGTTAGGATCAAACTTAGTTGGTAGCTGCATTTTGATGTAACTAAGTGATGAATGACAAGTTTAGGTAGCTGTTTATGTATTCAAACAAGTTTACCAAGTTACTAGGCAAATTAGTGGTGTTAGGTAAGTTATTAGGTGATAACTTGTTTGTTTTGCTATTGTAATCCCTTATATGTAATGGCATTATGCCTTAAGGTGAGTTAATGAAAAATATCAGCTCTTTTCGTTCAAAATACTCTCTCTCAATTTCTTTTGTTTTCCATTTGCATGTGTTTCTGTTCTTGCTTCTGAGTTTGTTTCTTCAGCAAGGATCGAGGCTTGCCATACAAGCAAGATTGAAAACAGTCTGTTGCTGCCTCTTGCACCAACAATTGGTATCTAGAGCTTCATTCTTAGTGGACCTGTTTTTTATCAAACTAAGAAAGCTGAATGTCTTCCTCAAGTTTTTCACCAGCAGCCCCACCAGTCTTCAATGGAGAGGGCTTCCACATATGGCTGGTTAAGATGAAGACTTACCTGCAGGCCTTTGATCTGTCGGAAGTTGTCAACACAGATGCTGAGCCAGCACCACTGAGGGCTAATCCCACAGTAGCTCAGATCAGGCAACATGCTGATGAGAGGACCAAAAGGCACAAAGCCATGTCCTGCATCCAGAACTGTGTGTCAGATGTCATCTTCACCAGAATTATGGCCTGTGAGACTCAAAAACAGGCCTGGGATAAGCTTAAGGAGGAGTTTCAAGGCACTGAGAGAACAAGGCAACAGCAGCTGTTGAATTTGAGAAGGGATTTCGAGAACCTAAAAATGAAGGAAGAAGAAACAGTAAAGCAGTATGCAGACAGAATCATGGCAGTGGTTAACAGTATAAGGCTCATTGGTGAGCACTTTGATGAGGCAAGGATAGTAGAGAAAGTTCTCTCCACTTTGCCTGAGAGATATGAGGCCAAGATATCCTCTCTTGAGGACTCAAGAGACCTTGCTACCATCTCTTTGACTGAGCTAATCAACACTTTCTATGCTCAGGAACAAAGGAGAGCTAGCAGAGTTGAAGACCACCAGGAAGGTGCATTCAATGCCAAGGCCAAAGAAGCCTCGAGCATCAATGCTCCAAGAGGTAAAAAGCCTTGGAAAAGCAGGCCTAAGCCTGATACTGCAAGGAGCAATGACCAGCCCTGCAGACATTGCAAGAGGCCAGGTCATCCAGAAGACAGATGCTGGTTCAGACCAGATGCAGTATGCCAACACTGCAAGAAGAAAGGCCATGTTGAAAGGGTTTGCAAAAATAGAACCAAGTCAAGGCAGAGTCAATTTCAACAACCAAAGGTTGAAGCTCGAGTAGCTGAGGACAGTAGTGATCAAGAAGAGCAGGTCTTTGCTGTTTCTTGCTTAGCTGTTAAGAAGAAATGCTCAAAAGGCTGGCTATTGGACAGTGGTTGCACTAACCACATGTCACCAGATGCCTCCTTGTTCAAAACCTTGGATAGAAGTTGCAAAACCAAGGTCAAGGTTGGAAATGGTCAGTTCATAAGAGCTGAAGGAAGAGGAGAGGTTCTGATATGTACCCCCACAGGCAACAAGATCATTCCAAATGTGCTGTTAGTGCCAGAAATCGACAGAAACCTTCTCAGCATAGCTCAATTGCTCGAGAAAGGCTATTCTGTTGTGTTCAAGAATAAACAGTGCCACATTGCTGATCCAAGTGGATCAAGCCTTATGACAGTCACAATGACTGACAAATGCTTTGAGGTACACTGGCCAAATGACTCAAAGTCTGCATATACAGCCTCTGTTGATGATTCCAAGCTTTGGCATCAAAGGCTTGGGCATGCCAACTTCAGATCATTAGCTCGAATGGCCAAAGAAGGCTTGGCAGAGAACTTTACTAGCTCAGTGGAGCATGATGATGTGTGTAAAGTTTGCCAGATGGGGAAACAGGCAAGATTGCCATTTCCTACAAATTCAGCTTGGAGAGCTACTGAAAAACTACAGCTGGTGCACTCTGATGTATGTGGCCCGATGAGGACTGAATCACTCAGCAAAAATAGGTATTTCATCCTCTTCATTGATGATTTTACAAGGTTTTGCTGGATTTTCTTCTTAAAACACAAGTCTGAGGTAGCTCAAGTGTTTGTGAAGTTTAAAACTGCTGTAGAGACAGAAACAGGTTGCAAGCTGAAATCGATAAGGTCAGACAATGGCACTGAGTACACTTCAGCTCAGTTTCAAGCCATTTGTAATGATGCTGGTATCAAACACCAGCTTACAAATGTCTACACACCTCAGCAGAATGGGGTATCAGAAAGAAAAAACAGAAGCTTGATGGATATGGCCAGGTGCCTGCTGTTTGAGAAGAAACTGCCCAAGACCATGTGGGCTGAGGCAGTAAACACTGCTGTCTACCTTCAAAATAGGCTTCCTACCAAAGCTCTTGCATCCAAAACACCTTTCGAGGCTTGGTCTGGTTTCAAGCCTTCCTTGGCACATCTGAAGGTGTTTGGTTGCCTGTGTTATGCACAAATACCAGCAGCAAAGAGAGAAAAGCTCTCTGAAAGGGCTCAACCAGGTGTTCTAGTAGGCTATAGCTCAGTTAAGAAGGGCTACAAGGTGCTGGATCCTTTGACAAACAAAGTCCAAGTGAGCAGAGATGTCATCTTTAATGAGAAGGCTTGCTGGAATTGGGAGAAGAGTAAACCAGAAGCTGCTTCAGAAGACCTGATGCCTAATCAAGCTGAACTTGAGCACCTTGGTCCTGAAATGGATGTTGATGATGTGCCTGTGAGAGGCACAAGGCCCCTAGATGAGATTTATGAAAGAGCACAAGTTGCTATAGCAGAACCTAGTAGTTTTGAAGAAGCTGAAGCAGATGAAGGTTGGAAACAGGCTATGGTTGATGAAATCAACATGATTGTGAAGAATCAGACATGGGAGTTGGTTGAAAAGCCTGCCAACAGAAAGACCATTGGTGTAAAATGGGTCTATCGAGTGAAGCACAATGCGGATGGAAGTTTAAACAAGCTAAAGGCCAGGCTAGTTGTAAAGGGCTTCAGTCAAAGGTATGGTCTGGACTACATGGAAACATTTGCTCCAGTAGCCAGACTCGATACAATCAGATTGCTGATTGCAGTTGCTGCTCAGAACCAGTGGACAATCCACCAAATGGATGTCAAGTTTGCATTCCTCAATGGATTCTTAGAAGAGGAGATATACATCGAACAACCCCCAGGTTTTATAATGCCTGGTAAGGAACATTTGGTGTATAGGCTAAGAAAGGCCTTGTATAGCCTAAAACAGGCCCCTCGAGCCTGGTATGCTCAAATTGACTCATACTTGGTCAGTTTGAGATTTGAAAGGAGTGCTAGTGAGCCAACACTCTATGTTAAGAGGAATGGAGCTGAAACACAGCTTATTGTGTCACTGTATGTTGATGATCTTCTAGTGACTGGAGGAGACAAGTTTATGTTGGCTGACTTCAAAGCAAAAATGAAGGAAATGTTTGAGATGTCAAACCTGGGATTGATGACATATTTCCTAGGAATGGAAGTCAATCAAGTAGAAGGAGGAATCCTCTTGAAACAAAAGACATTTGCCTTGAAAGTGCTGGCTAAATTCTCAATGGAGAATTGTAAACCAGTGAGCACACCAATGGCTATTGGCATGAAGCTATCGAGCCAAGAGGAACATGAATCTGTCTGTGAAACAGATTACAGAAGCCTTATTGGCTGTTTGTTGTATTTGACAGCAACAAGACCTGATATTCTATTTGCTGTGAGCATGCTGTCACGATTCATGCATTGCTGTAATCAGCAGCATTATAAAGCAGGAAAAAGGGTTCTGAGGTATATCAAAGGTACCTTGAACCATGGTATATGTTTCAAAAGGGTCAAGGAGTTGAAATTGATTGGCTATACAGACAGCGATTGGGCTGGTTCAAAAGATGACATGAAGAGCACCTCTGGTTATGCTTTTACACTTGGCTCTGCAATGATTTGTTGGAGCTCAAGAAAACAAACAATGGTGGCTCAGTCAACAGCTGAAGCTGAGTATGTAGCAGCTGCTAGTGCTGTTAATCAAGCTGTGTGGCTGAGAAAAATTTTGAGTGATTTAAACCTACAGCAGAATGAAGCAACTGTGATACATTGTGACAACAAGTCAGCAGTTGCTATTGCAAAAAATCTTGTCTTCCATGGTAGGACAAAACACTTCAATATTAAACTGCATGTGATAAGGGAGATGGAACAAGCTCAAGAAATTGAGCTGGTTCATTGCAGTTCTGAAAATCAGATTGCTGATATCTTCACAAAGCCTCTTGGTGTATCAAGATTTCTAAGCCTAAAGAGGGAACTAGGAGTCTGCTGCATAGAAGCTGAGGAGGAGTGTTGAAGACAGCTCCCATGTAGCAGCAAAGGTGGCCATGCAGGGAACGTGCTTCAACAACAAATTGGTGCAGCAAGCTGAAGCTATCCATTTAGTTTCTTTAATTGAATGTTTTGTATTTCGTTAGGATCAAACTTAGTTGGTAGCTGGATTTTGATGTAACTAAGTGATGAATGACAAGTTTAGGTAGCTGTTTATGTATTCAAACAAGTTTGCCAAGTTACTAGGCAAATTAGTGGTGTTAGGTAAGTTATTAGGTGATAACTTGTTTGTTTTGCTATTGTAATCCCTTATATGTAATGGCATTATGCCTTAAGGTGAGTTAATGAAAAATATTAGCTCTTTTCATTCAAAATACTCTCTCTCAATTTCTTTTGTTTTCCATTTGCATGTGTTTCTGTTCTTGCTTCTGAGTTTGTTTCTTCAGCAAGGATCGAGGCTTGCCCTACAAGCAAGATTGAAAATAGTCTGTTGCTGCCTCTTGCACCAACAGTAACACGCCCATGGTGGCTGCTACTACTTGTTTTAAGGTGCTAATCACGGCTCCGGTCTCACCGTCTTTGCTCATAAGTTTATTGTCCATATGCTTCAAGTTCTTGAAGGCCTTGCTTATTGCCTTTCTCACTTCCTTCTTGGAGGTTAAGTATTTTCTAACCTCATCACCAAACCCTTCAACTTCTCCTCGTCTTCGGCGCAAAACCGATTGGAGTTCTTTAGTGCATTCCTTGATTTGCAACAAGGCATCTTTAGCGGTTCCGCATACATCCAGGAGCACGAGAGATGCATCCAAAACTTGTTCAACCGATTTCCTTTGCTGGTCTTGAGCTAGAGCTTGTTGAGTGAGGGGAAACTGAAGCAACATATCCACATAGTCGTACAAATCTTGAAGACAGGTCAGTTCATGTCCTGTGGATGACGAAGATGTAGAGGCCGATTGAGATGCCCTCAATCGGTTCAGATTTTCATCAATTTGTGAAGTAATGGGGTGTTGCCTTGAAGGCAAGCTGTTTGAGCGAGCATGGAAAGAAGGTTGGACATTCAAAGGAGAGGCAGCCATTTCTTTGTTTTAGAGAAGAAAGAAGGCCTTGCAATTGCAATTGTGTGTTTCAACTCACTCTACCTATTTGCTGTCTTCCCATTGTCATCTGCTGAATATATATATATTACAGGCTGAGGGTGGACAAGAGGAATCTCATCCTCTTTAAATATCAATTACAAGTAACATGAACTAGATTTGGATCTACAAAACTGTTCATGTGTTGTCTCCTTTCCACCGTCAAAACAACTCATTACCCCTTAGCAAATACAATCAAAACTTATCTTCAATAGCATGATAATAATATAAAAATATACAAATACACACGATGGTGCTGAGAAAGTATATAGGCAATGGCCATTTGCTTTTCCGTTCTTCCCTTATATTAATGCCTCATTGCTTTCAACTTGTCTGCTGGTTATCACCTTACGTTTGGCAAAAGGGAGGCAAGATCCGCATGCTTGACTTGTATACTATAATTTTTAGCAAGAAAGCATTTCTTGAAGATTCGATTGTCCCTTAACTAACAATTTTTTATGATGCAGCTCGTGTATGATCTGAATCAACCATGTGAATGTCAATTGAATTTTTTATTAGTTTCTAATAATGTGTTTGTGGATTGAGACGGTAGGATTCTTGACATTGAAGAAGATGATTCAGGGATAGTCAAGAAGAGTTCATTTTTGAAGACTTATTTCTCTATTTTTATTTATGTTTTAATTGATAGATTGAGTCAGCTCTGTCCGAATCTGGTTTAACAACCTTCCCTCAATTGAAACATCAAACATTTGAATTTATGGCTTAAAAAATCGAAAGTTAGAAAATCAGTCTTGAGGTTCTTGCTAATTTGGTGTTTAAAACAGAATGGAGTTTATTCCAGACAAATGGGAAAAAAAGGTGCAGATAAATGCTAGAAAATGATATTGTAGTATCAAAACTGCATTTCATTCAGTATATATATGTATATCTCATGTCTGTACAAGATTGGTGTTTACAAAATTTTCTAATGATTGAGTGCGTTGAGAAGAGACACCCTAGCTTTGATCATACACCTGAAGAGGCACTCAAGTCCATCTTCAAGATCTTGAACGCAAAGCTCCAACTCTTTTAGCTGTCTTGGCATCTCAACATTCTCAGATTTGCTCATCTTCTGACTCATTACTGATCTTAAAGCAGCATCAACCTTCTCAAATTCATTAATGTCTCTTCTTCCGGTTTGTTCACACGCTATCCGTTTGTGGTGCAATAGCTTGGACACTAACGCCCAGCTGCCACACTTTGATCGTTCCATTGGCCCTGAGATGAGGGTGAATAAGTACTCAAACATGGAGGAAGTGACTGCTTCAGCCTCCCTTAGCAAGCTAACCATTGCCTTGGTCTCGTGGTCGTTCGAAGATGAGAAGATGCGTTTCGTTTCCACGCCCTTCACATTCTTCAATGCCTTGTGGATAGTCTTCTGCACCACTTTTCTAGAGGTGAAGTACTTCCTCACCTCACCCACAAGCTCGACTTCTCCGCATGGTCTTCTTCGCATAACTGATTGAATATCCTGTATACTTCCTTTTGTTTGCAACAAAATATCCTTAGTAGTGTTGCACAGGTCAAAGAGCCTAAGGGATCCATCCAACAATTCATCAACAGGTCCCTTGTTTTGTTCTTGAGCTAATTCTTGTTGGGAAAAGGGCAACCGCAGCAACTTATCCACACAATCATACAAATCCTGAAGGCCATTTAGCTTATGGCTTATTGATGATGACGTTGACGTTTCTTCGGAGTCCCTTAATCTGTTCAAATGTTCATCAATCTCTGAAACAAGTGGATTTGGTCTAGATTGCAAGGGGAAGCTGTTAGAACGAGCGTGGTGAGTTGTTTGGGCTGCCATTTTTCTTTCTTCTTCAGGGGAACATCCCAATGGTTGAATGTTTCTACCTATTATTTGCAATAGCAGCAGTAGGCATCAGCTCCATTTTATATATACATCAGGTCATACAGACAAAAGGAATCTTAAATACTTATTTAATCAGCAATTTCTTATTGTTTCTTCACTCAATTTGGATATCGATCTGAGAACTCTGTCAGCGTTGTTTATGCAAAATGTCTTCCCTCAACCAGCTCTCCAGCTCAGGGCTGTCCAATTAAGTTAACATCATCCAATTTCCCCGTGCACAAGTTAGCTGTTGTCATTGTATAATTGAAATAAGACAACTGCAAACAATAAATATTTGCACAAGTATAGCTATATATTCTATCCATTTCTATATGATATTGTGTCCCTTGGAAGTCGGAACCTAACATTTTCATTTTTTCTCCTCATAAAAGAAGTGACATTATAATACACACGCACACTAAATTAAAAGATCATGTACTGTAATTGTATATTTTGCCAATTTTCCTCCTGTTGGGTGTTTTACTGAGCATTTTTTGAGGCAAATACAGACTGTTTGAACTTTTATCCAATGCCTACTTGCTGTTCATCCTCCTCATTCACATGTTCAGATGCTCCATTATTCTAACCAAAGTAGAATGATTAAATCAAATGTCTTTAGGGTTTCGAAATAATTGCTAAACAAGATCCTGTAGGATGAAATTGGCTTCTGAGTAATTCATTTTACTATTCACAATTTGTTATCATTTGAAGTATGCATGACCGCGTTCACCATATGATGGTCAAGCTTTCAATTATCTCTAAGGACGACATAAAAGGAATCATGACAGATCAGATATTCACAAAGTTTCTCAGCTTCCAAATTTGGTGATGGAGACTGTCATTCAACTTGCAAAACTAGATCTTAATCTAACAGGCTTAAAAGGTGCACCAAACCATTCTGGAATGATTATTAAAATTTATCCCCTAAGAAAACAAAAGAAAATTGTGGGAAAAACAATTAGACCATATAACTTTCCTATTACTAGCGAAACATGTAAATTTTCATTTATATATAATTAATGGTTAAGTATAACTCCTATTTCACTCAAATTTGATAAATAATATTCTAGTTAAATTCTATTTATTTGTTTCAATCAAACACTGATTAGTTTAGATTATTTTATTATTATTTGATATATGAATTTAGCCTATAAATAGGCTCTTTTACAACCTTAGAAAAAACACCCATTAGATATTATAACTTATAACACATTTAGAGAATCTTGTGTTTATGTTTTGAGGGTTCTTTGTTTTCAGGTTTTCGAGGTTTAGTTTTTATCTCCATCTTTTTTTACTCTTCGTTTCTTTTGCCATTATAGTAAAACTATCTTTGCCCGTGGTTTTTTATCCTCTTTGGAGGAGTTTTTCCACGTTAAATTTGTGTGTTCAATTTCTCAATTTCTTCTATTATTTTTACTTGTTCCTTACTTAATCGGGTCAATCTCTATCAAGTGGTATCATAGCTAGTTTAATTTTCATAAATCAGCTCATTCAGATATGGCAGCAACAAGGTTTGAAATTGAGAAGTTCAATGGTGAGACAAATTTCAATCTGTGGCAAGTTGGGATGATGGCAATTCTAGTTTAATTCGGTTTGAAAAATGTTGTTACCAGGAAAAAGTCTGAGAATCTAAATAAAACAGAATGGGAAGAGCTTGATGAAAAGGCTTTGTCTGCAATCCAGTTGTGTCTCGCGAATACGGTATTACAGGAGGTATTGATGGAGAAGACCTCATCTGCCTTGTGGAAAAGGTTAAAAACTCTTTATGCAACTAAGTCTCTAACTAACCGTTTAGTGTTGAAACAACATCTATTTACGTTTCGCATGAACGAATGTGAGCTTCTTAGAGATCACATCAGTCAATTCATTACTCTTTTAAATGATGTTGAGGTTCATATTGATGATGAAGATCAAGCTATGCTATTACTGTGCTCTTGACCCCCTTCATACAAGTCTTTTAGGGAGACCCTAATTTATGGTAGAGACAAACTCTCGTTCGAAGATGTGAAGGGTCATTTGTTGAGTAGAGACAAACTCGACAATAAGCTTCATTTGGATAGCAAGGCGAATAGGTAGGCTTTCATTTTGATAGCATCAAAGAAATGAGACAAAAGGTGTCACTATTGTAAACAGTTAGGTCACATCAAAGCAGATTGTTATAAACTGCGAAATAAAAAAGCTGCTAAGAGTAACGAGGAAGATGTAGCTGGTGCTAACTTGGTCGATGAAAACGGTGATGATTTCTTGTTAGCGTCAACGAGCAATAACTCCAAGCTTACGTCCGAGTGGATCCTAGATTCGGGATGCTCTTTCCACATGTGTCCCAATAGAGAATGGTTCTCCACATATAGTTCGGTTGAAGGTGGAGTTGTGCGCATGGGAAACGATTCATCTAGTAAGGTAATTGGTATTGGTACTGTTAAAATTAGGATACATGATGGGACGATTAGGACACTCTCAGATGTCAAGTATGTACCTGATTTACGAAAGAATCTCATCTCCTTGAGTATTTTAGACTTGAAAGGATGCAGAATCAATATCGAGTCGAGCGGCATTAAAGTATCTCGTGGAGCTCTCATTTTGTTAAAAGGTAAAAGAACTGGCAGTCTTTTTTTTCTGGAAGGTTCTACAATGACTGTTGAAATCGGACGTCCCTCGTCCGTTACAAAGTCGAAGTCAACTCATTTGAAGCGAAGGCAACTTGGTCATAGGAGGGAAAAATGTATGATCATTTCGTTGAAGAAAGATTCTCTTTTGGATACAGGTTTTGAAAAGTTAGGGCATTATGTTCGTTAAAATCAGACCCGGGTTAGATTTGATTTGGCAGTGTACTAGTCGAAGGCTAGAAGTCTTCCAGTTTCTAAGCACAGATTCGACTCAGTTAATTCCCTGCATAGTTCAGGATAGGCTCATGACAAGCTTTGGAAAAGATGGCGTTGTAGAAATATGAGTCAAGGTGGAGATTTGTTAAGTATGACTCTTATTTCAGTCAAATTTGAGAAATAATTTCTAGTTAAACTCTGTTTATTTGTTTCAATCAAACACTGATTAGTTTAAATTATTTTATTATTATTTGACATATGAATTTAGCCTATAAATAGGCTCTTTTACAACCTTAGAAAAAACACCCATTAGATATTAGAACTCATAACACATTTAGAGAATTTTGTGTTTACGTTGAGGGTTTTTTGTTTTTGAGTTTTTGGGGTTTAGTTTTTATCTCCATTTTTTTGTACTCTTCGTTTTTTTTGTCATTATAGTAAAATTATCTTTACCCGTGATTTTTTATCCTCTTTGGAGGAGTTTTTCCATGTTAAATTTGTGTGTTCAATTTCTCAATTTCTTCTGTTATTTTTACTTGTTCCTTACTTAATCGGGTCAATCACTAACATAAATGATAAAAATAATATATTTTAATCTCATTCTTAATGCTTTTTTTGAATGATTATTTATGCAAATTGGTGAATTTGATGCTCCTAACCCCTTTAATTCATGTTCTTATACTTAGGTGAGCATTTGGGAGCAAAATGAGCGAAAATTAGATAAAAAGTGCATATTTCAGGAGTCACACAAGCTGGACACACGCCCATGTGCCAGCTGGAAACATGAAAATATACACACTTTTTCATACCCTTTTTAACTCAAATATACACACTTTTTCATGCCCTTTTTAACTCAAATTCATGCAGTTTCGGTACAATTCTTGTTGAAAAATATATAATAATTATAAAATAATTAAATTGTACTTCAATTATTAACATGTTGAATCTTCATTAATTTTATAATAAATTTTGATTAATTTTTATTTATTTTCGACATATTCGCACAAAGGACAAAAATTGGCTCGGCAGACATTGCTATAAGCACAAAACCGAGAAGCGATTTTGAAACATCAAGGCGAATTAATTTTTCAACCTAAGACGGTCCAAATTATGAATATTAATTCATAATATAATTAATTTTAATTTTAATTCAATTTTGTGTTGGGTTAAATAATAATTACTAATTAATTATGAAAAGAGGCCCAACTGAGCTGGATCGAGAAAACCGATCCAATCGAGCACTGGACTGCCCAAAACCGTCCCATATGATGATCCAATCAGCTTGTTTGGCTGATTATTTGGCTATAATCATGTCTATGAATACTTGTGATGTTGATATGTTTAATTCAATTTAATTCGTGCTAGGTTAATTGCATTTCGTCCACTTGAGTTATTAAAATTATGTTTGTGTTGTTGTAGGTCTTGGTAAACTGTTTGATTAAGTAAAACCATGACTAAGTTATTCTTGCATTATAATTGTAAGGTGACTGATGAATTAATTATTTAAAAGTGTTGAAATTGTAATTAATTGACACAATACTTAATCGGTGCATGTTTAATCTTCTAAGGTATTAGTCAATACATTAATCTTGCATAACTTGCAAGATTATTGTGATTAAACTGTTTCAAGGTAGGAATACATTATTGCCTCACTTAATCTTTTATGTGCTTATGAAAATTGGTTAATTGTTTGAATTGGCATTGGAAAATGTTCAAAAGATTAGTTAATTTAATAGGTATGTATGAGCAGTAGTTAGCAAATTACTGAGTTGTCGTGAATTTATTCGTAACAACATTAACATGAGTTTAGTAATTCTAAGTTAAATTTTATTTTATTTTATTTTACTTAGTTAAATTTTTGTTTGAAATAAATTCCTCAAATTTAAAATATTTTTCTTCACCAAAGTGTTTTTAATTGTATTCAAAAATAATTTTTTTTCACAGTACCTGTGGGTACGATAACTTGACATTTGCTTGTCACTTTATTACTTGTTGCGATTGTGTACACTTGCACATTTCCATTGTTCCACCAGCCCATGTTGATTTCGCAACCTGCTTTCCAAACATGCAGAAAAACTCAATTTTTAGGCTTTCTGAGCATTCTAATGTCTATAAATACCAAATAGAATAAGAGATATGGGAGCCATCAGAGAATATCAAGAAAACAACTCGAAGAACACCATCGGAGCCAAATCTGAAGTGGATATTCATCAAGATCGAAGACCTCCTTTTAATTTCCTTTGAAGTTTTTATGAGTGTCTTTATTTCTTATGGTTTTTCTAACTTTAAGATGAAACCTATGATGAATTCTATTATTTAATTTATGTTTTACATGATAAATAATTGATTCTTGTTCTCAATTATGTGTTCCTATTTCTTGTTATAGTATTTTCTGGATATTAATTCATGTTTAATATGCTTAATTCAATGGAGGAAAAGTCTCTATTTAAGAGTAGATCTAGCATAATTTAGTGGAGTTGCATGCAATCCTAGAAATAGGACGACATAAATCTACTGGATTAGAATCAAATCTAATAGGAGAATTCATAGGTCGAGTTAATGCGATGATAGGGGTTTTAATTAGAAAGAGATTTCAATTAATCAATGTAGAGTCGGTTGTTTTTACTCTCGGAAGAGATATTAACATAATTTAGGGATTTCTACAGATCAAGACACCAAGTGAATAAATCGTTTAATTTAAAGTCATAATAATAGATGAAGTCTAGGTAGATTCTTTCCTAGGTATTGTCTCTCTCATTGGTTAATATTGGATTATTTCCTTGATTCATTCTCTGTTTAGTTCTTAGTTAATTTAGTTTAGTAATTTTAGCTTAAAACCTATCACTTTAATTTGTCGGCTAAATAAAAGAAAACAGTAATTACTAATATTTTTAGTCCTCCTAGATAGGTGCGCTTGCCTTAGTTGTATTTTTAGTTAGTCACATGAGACACATCAATATACAATTGGAATCTCATGTTAACAGTTTTTAGTATGTTGAGTGTAGTGACTGTAGCTATGATCAAACTCTTAAAGAGACTTTCAAGTCCTTCAAGATACTAGGTTGTGAAATGCCCAAATGGGAATCTAGAATTTCTATTTCATGCAATCAACAGATGTTTATGATAAACAACAAATATATATACAAGGATGAAAGTTATTATACTAGGCATAGAATAAACAACAAATGTATATGATAAAGAAAGATTACATTCGTTCGGCAAAGTTCTTTTAATTTATGATATATGAAGTATACATATATTTGTTTTACCAATATACAAGGATGTACAACAAAATTGTTTAAAGTTATTTTCTATTGCCATATGTTATAACTTTCTGCAGCCTAATGGCTAAGGATGTTGAGAACAAAAACTCTAGTTTTCACCAAGAGCTTCAACAAGCAGCCCACTCCATCTTTAATATCTTGAATGCTTGGCATCATCAATGCTCATTTTACACGATTTTCTGGTCTTGTTACCAATGAGAGTGCACAAAATTGCATCCACTTTCTCGAAATCATTGGTTTCCGCTGCTTCTCCCTCGTGTGTTACGCATTTGTAGCTTATCAACTTGGACAGAAAAGACCAATTGGTCGATTTTGATTCCATCTCTGTGCCATTGATATGAGAAAAGAGGGATTCAAACACTGTGAATGTAACTCCTTGTACCTCTCACAACATGCTAAATGCGGCCTCAGCATCGTTTTCTAACAGAGCAAAGCCACATTTACAAGCTTTTAGAGACTTGTTTCTTAACTTCTTTGCTTTCTTGCTTGAAGCCAAGTGTTCCTTAGCTTCATATATGAAACTAGCTTCATAGCCCCTTCTTCTTCTAAAAATTGATGGAAGTTGTTGGGTATCTTTCTTGGCCTGTAATAAAGCATCCTTGGCCACACCAAAAACACCCAAGAACTTGAGAGACCCATTCAACAACTTGTTAATCTGTTTTTCATTATATTATTGTGCTAATGATTTTTTTCTAAGTGGTTGTTGAAGCAAATTATCAACCAACTCATAAGATTTATAAGGCTGCTTAGTTTTTGGCTCATTTTATTTCTATATGATATTGGAATTATAATAATAATGAATTTTTTCAAGAATTAAGGAGTAAGAGGATTTAAAAGGCTAAAGTTTTTGCACCAGATTTTATTACGTTGTTTGTAGAAGGAAAATATCAAAATATAAATAATAAGATACATTATTGTTATATTATAGAATTTGATTCATTTACATTTGAACAGATAATGAAATATCAAGATTTTTCTTTTTGAAAAGAAGCAATAAATAATGAGATAGATTTAAAAATGGAAAATTATAATTAGATTTTAGTTGATCTTCCGCAATTTTCCAAATCAACTCGTTGTAAATTGATCTTCAAAAATAAAATAAAGGTCGATAGAACCATTGATAAATTTAAAGTAGCATTGGTAGGCAAAGGTTTTATACAAAAATATAGAATTGATTGCTTTGATACCTATGACTATTAAACTCTTAATATCACTTACCTAAATGTACAATTTGGTTATTCACCAAACTGATGTTAAAATTGTACTTTTAAATGGTGAACTAGAAGAGGAAATGTACATCGAACAATCATAAGGATTTTTTGTTCCAAGACAAAGGTATAAAGTATGTAAGCTTGTTAAATCTCTATATTGACATAAACAAGCACTAAAACAATGACACCAAATGTTTGACAAAGGTGTTCTAGCTAATGGTTATAAAATAAACGAATCTTATAAGTGCATATATAGAAAAGTTTGACAAAGTTGTTCTAGTCTAAGGGATCCATCCAACAACTCATCAACAAACCCCTTATTTTGTTCTTGAGTTAATTCTTGATGGGAATAAGGGGCAATTGTAGCAACTTATCCACACAATCATACGAACCATGAAGGTCGTTTAGTTTATGGCTTATTGATGATGGCATGTAGCTTCGAAATCCCCTCATCTGTTCAAATGTTAATCAATCTCTAAAACAACTGTGTATGGTCTGGATGGAAGAGGGAAGCTATTAGAATGAGCGTGGTGAATTGTTTGGGCTGCCATTTTTCTTTCTTCTTCAGGGAAATAGCCTAATGGTTGAATGTTTCTACCTATTATTTGCTATGTGGAAGTAAGCATCAACTCCATTTTATATATACATCAGGTCATAGAGACAAAAGAAATCTCAAGTGCTTCGTTAATAAATTATTTTTATCTTTTTCTTTCAATTTAGATCTCGATATGAACACTTTGTCAGCACTATTTATGCGAAATGTCTTCTCTCAACTATGTTGGAACATTTTCAAATATTAATATTGTTCCAATAACTATAAATGAAAAGATGGAATTAATCAAAAGTTATAACTATTGGTTATTAATCAAGATTTATAACTATTCATAATAATAAGTTCAGTCTCTTAAGTATGAAGAGTTATATCACTTGATTTTTTTATAATGAATTATAACTATTCAAGTTGTATCTCTTACTATAATAATTATATCTATTTCAGAGATATTAGATGAATAATTATGTTTTTTTAAGATTTAATTATTTATATAAGACACCTATTAAAAGTTATGTCTCTATGAAAAGATATTTGAATTCCTATAAATAAAAGTGAGATTTCATTTGAAGGATATACCAAAAAGTTCTTTCAATTCTTCTTCCATTTTCTATTATTATTAGATTGTTCTATAAAAAATTATTGCAGAAATTCTTTATAGTGCTTAATGGACTATTGTCGTCAATGCAAAACGCAAATAGTCACTAAGTTTCATTCTATCCTCGAGGTCCATTTGCTTGAAACTCATTTTCACACTGAGTATAGGTGGGGATGAATAGAAACTTAAATATAGTGGCTTGATACATGTCTTGGAGCCTTGTCCTATTGACTCGAGTTATTGTTCGTGTTCCATTCATGTGTTCTAGCTTTTCCTCATCGAAGTTCCGCACTAACAATTTTAAGGTTCTACTCCATTTTCATGATGGCTAATGCAACACATGAAAGTGAAACACTAAGGGATTTGCCTTTCAATTTTGTCAAGCTTGACCAGTTTAATTGTGGCAATTTTCGATAATGGCAGAAAAGGTGCAATTATTACTATCTACTTTGAAGTTTACTTATGTTTTGGATACTCCAGGACCGGAAGAGAATGGAAACAAATCTCTTGTTGCAACATGAGAAAGGAAAAAATGAAACAATGTTAATTTCATGTGGATAAGTCACATAATGAATGATTTATTTGATGGTTTATTCGATAGCTACCAAAAAGAGGTCACTGCTAAGGAATTATAGGACAAATAGGAGATAAGATACATGATCGAAAATGATACAAGTAAATTTGTTTTTTCATTTCAATAATTATCAAATGATTGATGATTGTTTTGTTATGGAACAATTTCATGATATTGAAAAAATGTTGAATCAATTTAACCAATATGATATGAAAATGAAAAAAAATTTGATTGTTGTATCTTCCATTAAGACAAACTTCCTTTATCTTGGGAAGACTTTAAAAGAATAACTAACCAGTTATTACCTTTCGGCCTCTAACTAATTAATTAATCAACCAATACACACTTATCTTTCGACCTCAATTTCTTGATCGGGATAACTTATGATTTACTCAGAAAACTTATCTTTCGACCTCGTTTATCCTAAATTACTTCCCAGGGTCGTTAATCCTAAGGTTTAATCACACATAATTTAAACCAAATAATTTGAAAACAAACATTAATTCTTCCACTAATTATTCCCACATCTGATTATTAATCTCCCTAAGAAAATTAACCACTCATAGATCTAGATGCAATTTTCCCTAATTTCATATTAAACATGCAAAGAAAATAATTAAATAGAAAAAGGGAATAAAGAAATTGATCCATTTTGATATCAATTTGTGCACGAAAGCTGAAATTCCTTTGACAGTTACGAAGATTGTGTTGATTGTAATTGAAAACAAAAAAGAAATGAATAAAAACGCAATAAAGAAAATATTGGATCCAAATCGAAAACAAGTGAGAACAAAGGAAAAGTTCTATTTTTGAATAAAAGTACTAAATTGAAATAAAACTAAAACTAAAAATAAATTCCTAAAAATCTAATCTAAAATAGCTCACTCGGCCAAGCCTCCAAACCTAGGCTAAACATTAATATTTATAGCCAAATGTTATGTCCTAATTAGGTCAATTAGAAACCCTAAAGCTAAATAAGATGTGTTGCACAGACGAAAAGACCCTTGACTTAAAATTGCGTATCGTTGCTCCAGTGCCGAGACACTGTACTTTGTGGGTGATTTCTTTGGCTTCAAAGTGTGGTGTTGCGATACCACATGCTGGTCTTGCGACGCTGTCATCGTCCTTTGCATTATTAGCCCAAAAATAGTGTCCTGCACACTAGATCGACATGTTAGTCCTTCCCTAGGCCCATTTTGGCTCGTGATAAGTGCTAAAAGTAACATATTTTTACCTCATTTTTAATGTATTTTTGGGTGATTATTTGATGTCAATTGTGAATTTTATGTTCCTAATCCTTTAAATTCATGTTTTTATGCTTAATAAAGCACTTGGGATTAAAAGCAGTAAAAAATGAGCAGAAATCAAAAAATTGAAACAAGCTACAGGATTCACACGGGATGACCCATTCCACACGGTCGTTGACCCACACGGGCTACCACACGGCCATGTGGTAGACAATGTCGATTGTGCCAATTTGCACTCTAAACTGCAGAAAAACATATTTTTAGGTTTTTGGGGCATTCTAAGACGTATATATGGCAAAAATAAAAAGATAGGAGAGAGCCGCCATAGAATATTCAAGAAAGCAACTTGAAAAACACTATTGAAGCCAATTCTGAAGTCGATTTCTGTCAAGATTGAAGATTCTCGGTTTATTTTTGAGGATATTATCATGAATTTCTTTATTTCTTTCGGTTATATTGTATCTTGGATGTTTTTATTTTCAAGCATGAGCTAATTTTATAAATACCTAGGGAGATGAATCCTATGATGGATTCTATCATTTGATTTTTATTTTACGCAATAGAGGCTTAGTTTCTTATTCTCAATTATGTATGCTAAATTCTTGGTTTGATATTTCTAGACTACAAATCCATGTTTGATGTGCTTAAATTAGAGGAGGAATAGACCCAGTTCAATAGTAGATCTTGCGTAATTGAGTGGAGTTGTATGCAATCCTAGAAATAGGATGGCATAAATCTACCGAATTAGAATCAAATCTAATAAGAGAATCCATTGCATGAGGTAATGTGATAATAGGGTTTTTAATTAGAAAGAAATTTCAATTAATCAACGTAGAGTCATCTACTTTTATTCTCGAAAAAGATATTAGGATAATTTAAGGATTTCTACGGATCAAGTTACTAAGTAAAGAAATTGTGTAATTTAGATTGATAGTGACAAATGAAATCTAGGTGAATTCTTTCTTGGGTACTATTTCGTTTCTTGGTTGTTAATCGGTTATTTTCGTGATTTATTCTTTGTTGTGTTCATTAGTTAATTAATTTAGTTCATTTTGGTTTGTAATCAATCACTCGATTTATTTGGTTAAATAATAGAAAGACCGTAATTACTAGTACATTTAGTTTTTAATCAATCATCTGAATTTCTCTTGGTGTGGTCAAGAAAATCAAAGGTCATAACCCCCTCTAGGTTTTTAGCAACCTTATCAGCAAGAAAAAAAAAGCCGAATCTAAAATAGATGCTAATGAAATTTATTTCAGTGCCAAAAACTAGATTCAAGAACACTCAAACAACTTTGAGGAATCATCAAGCATCTATTCAGGGACTCGAGAATTAGATTAGTCAGCTTGGTAAATTGGTTTCGTAGAGACAACAAGGCAATTTACCCAGTAAAACTAAAACCAACCTAAAAGAGCAAGTCTACGTAATCACTGTACGAACTGGAAAGGTGTTAGTTGAACCTTAAAAGAAGCTGAATCTAGAAGTTATTGAGAAAAATGAAGGGGTTGAGGAAAGTAAGAAAGAGCATAAACAGGTGGTCAAAGAATACAACTGTCAATTCTATATCTGACAAAAGTGAAGAAAGACCGCATGAATGAACAATATTGTAAATTTCTTGAACTTTTGAAAAAGAAACTATATATTAACTTACCTTTTGTTGAAGTCCTTTCGTAGATGCCAAAGTTACAAAATTTTTAAAGGAATTGTTAACAAATAAAAAGAAGTTAGATGACCTGTCCACTGTGGAGCTCAATGAGGAGTGTTTGACAATTCTCCAATAAAAACCTACCCACCATGTAACACCCCGAACCCGAGACCGTCACCGGAGTCGAACACGAGGTGTTAGCAGACTTTAACCACTTATAAAAAAAATTTCCCAGACACTGCCAATCTGCGTACTAGTCGCTTTAAAAAAATCATATCTTGAGTTTCACAACTTGAAAATCAGTTTCGTAATTTTTCCCTGAAACTAGACTCATATGCCCATCTACATATTTTTTTCTAGAATTTTTGGTCAGGCCAATTAGTACAGTTTATTAGTCAAAGTCTCCCATGTTACAGGGATCGACTACACTGACCTTTGCGCATTACTACTTGGATATCTCCCCTCACAGTGCATCAATACTGATGCCGTTTATTTCTATAGAAACTAGACTCAGAGAGGAATCCATACATATATGGCATGACTCATAATTATCTCTGGTTAATTTATAATGAATTTCCAAAGTCGGAACAGGGAATCCAGAAACCGTTCTGGCCCCTTCTCACGAGAACCTGAATATCTCTTAACATACTGTCCATATGATCATTTCGTTACTTTTCTATGAAAATAGATTCATCAAGGTTCGTTTACATAATTTATTCACTATTTAATTCCAATCCTACTATTTTTAGTGATTTTCCAAATCTACATCACTGCTGCTGCCAGCATCTGCCTTTAAGGTAGACTTCACCTATTTCATAGTTTCCATGATTCAACTAGCCCTTTTAGCATAAATAGCACAAATCATGATAGCGATTAACCAATTCCATACCAAATGATTATAACATTATGCTCAAACATATATAAGCCATTTTCGCATGGCTATATACATTAACCAAAATATTCTTCCGCCACTAGTCTATCTTATACATGCCATAAGACAATCCGAAACATAGCAGTACCAAACAGTGGATAGTGATAGTGTGACTAGTTGCTGACGATCCCCGAGCCTGTAGCTTCGCAATGAGATCTATAAAACAGAGGAAACAGAGTAAACGGAGTAAGCATTACAATGCTTAGTAAGTTTTAAGCAGTGTCAACAGATAACAATCAAATTATAATATAGTTGTTCGTATTTTTATTTCACTCTTCCTTCGGGCATACCATCCCTTTACCGAATCTGTACATCTCATCATATACAATAGGCAGATAAACTTTCACATAAAAGTGAGCTCATGTGACATAGATATATCGTATGATTTCACATCACCTCTCATACTGATCCGATGTCACATAATCACAGGAATAGTCTCATAGATTGCTTTCGTATGCATCACATAACTACCTTATGATTTAGTGCAAATCAGGCTCACATATAAACTTGAAGTACATACCTGTTTAACCTTTCGCATTGAATATATTTATAAGCAATTCTTATTACGAAGTCTTACCCGGACATAATCTCCACACGAAGTTATCGGGTCTTACCCGGACAACATCCCCACACGTAGTCATCGGGTCTTTAGAGCTCGGATATAGTACAAGCACGAAGCTTAAGGACATTAATCAGTGATAATATTCTCGTATAAAGCCTGCGGGGTTTTAACCCGGATATAGTACTGACACAAATGCCTTTCGGGACTTATCACATTTATGCACTTCCACATCCATTACGTTGGCCACTCGGCCTTGTCACATATATGCACTTTCACATTCATCACATCGGCCATTAGGCCCTATCACATATATACACTTTCACATTCATCACGTCGGCTATTAGGCCCTATCACACATATACACTTTCACATTCATCACATCGGCTATTAGGCCCTATCACACATATATACTTTCACATTCATCACGTCGGCTATTAGGCCTTATCACACATATACACTTTCACATTCATCACATCGGCCATTAGGCCTTATCACGTATATACACTTTCACATTCATCACATCGGCCATTAGGCCTTATCACGTATATACACTTTCACATTCATCACATCGGCCATTAGGCCCTATCACATATATATACACTTTCACATTCATCACATCGGCCATTAGGCCTTACTATCATTTCATATTCGAATACTCATAAACTTACAATACCACGATTTAGAATTCAAGTATGGGTTTAATCAATAGCTTATGAGCAACTAAAACAAGTTTATCAAGGTTCACAACATAATCTCAAATTCAGCACAAGCTGTTTTTCCTGAGCAATAGTCACTAAATTATTTATAACTGGAGCTACAAAGCTCCAAATCACTTTCCGTTAATTTTTCCTGAATATAGACTCGTATATCTTCCATCCATAAAATTTCCAGAATTTTAGGTTTGGCCAATCAATACCAGATTTTTCTTAAAGTTTCCCCTATTTCACTGTTTGACTAATCTGACCACTCTTCGCTACGAATCAAATTTCTCATTTTACAGAATTCAAAAAGTGTTGTATTTGATTTAATTTGAAACTAGACTCATTAAGGAGTCTAAGAATATAAATTTTATCTTATAACCATTTTTGTACAATTTATAATGATTTTCTAAAAACAGAACAGAGGATTACAGTGTCATTCTGCGCTGTCTCACACAACTTTAAGTATCTCATTATCGGAAATTCCTTTGCTTACATAGTTTCTTTTATAAGAAACTAGACTCATTAAGCTTTAATTTCATGTCTCATTCAGCCTCTAATTCAAGTCCATGAATTTATGGTGATTTTCTAAATTCACGTTACTGCTGCTGTCCGAAGCAGACTATTTCAAATTACCCTTAAATTCCCAAGCTCAAACACTTAAGAACTTACCATTTGAGCTTAGAACATATCATGGCCACATCTTATCTTATTAAATCAACTCATCATGTCCTATTATAATTGAATTTACTCAATGTTTAAACACTTAAAACTTACCTCGGATGTTGTCGAACGATTCCGATGGCTATTCGACCACTTTTTCCTTCCCTTTATCGGATTTAGTTCCCCTTTGCTCTTGAGCTTAGAGAATACAAATAGGAGTATTCAATATTTAAACCAATAATATGAATTTATTTATCACGTTCGGCAATCACATATCATTAAATTTTCAACCCAAAATGTCATTATATGACCACATATACACATATCCATATACTTAAGCTCAATAATATCATGTACTCACTTTAAGTATATTGCCGAATATACTTAATCATACATACATCTAACCAAAATAAATTTCAAAAATCTTTATATCATTTATACACTAAGCCGAATACTCTTACCAAGTTCACCTATATTCTTCAACAAATTCTTCATTGATCAAATACATATTCGGCTAAAGAAATGGCAATTTTAGCAACTTTTGATTTATTACTTAATCAATTATAATACATCTAAATATTCTTTTTCATATCATTAACTCAAATCACATACATTATTTAATATAACATTTTTACATTCGGCATTAGTGTCAACCATAGTAGCCGATTCTTCCTACTTTGTACCCATGCATCTATTTGATCCTTAGTTAGTTCAAACACTTCACACACTAAGACTCATCCAATTTTAACAAGAAATAAAATCCTTAATCCTCAAACTACCATGGCCGAATGTTATAACCCAAGCCACATATATTGTTCCTCAAGGCCCTTCAAGGACCACATTCGGCACCTCCTTAATAACAACCCAAATTTCAACCTTCAAGAAAGAAGAAGAAAAAATATATGTGCTAAGAGCTTCAAACTACTTGGCCAACTATTAAACCTCCTAACAATCAAAACTTAAGCCATGGAATGATTAGAACTTGAACTAACCACCTTCTTTATACAAAATTTTTCCAAGAATTTCAAGGTACTTACCTCTTCTTAATCCTCATCCAAACCGAACATAAGCAAGAGAGCTCTTTCTTCTTCCTTTGATTTTTTGGTCAAGAAAAACAAAGAGGATGAAGCCTTTTTTTTTTTCTTCTAGTTTCGGCAAAATGGGGGAGCAAGGATGAAACAACTTTGGTTTCTCCTCCCACTCCCCTCATATTTTATTGTTCTTCCCACACATATTAGCATAAAATGTCTTTAATATGTTTTTCTTTTAATACTTATTTCCTATTATAAAACCATGTAGTCATTATAATATTAATACAAAATGCATATGCTTTGTATCCCATACCCTCATGGCCGGCCACTTCCTCTAAGGTGGGGAATTTGACATGCAAACCCATCATTTCACAACATGCATTATTAGGCCACTTTACATTTGCCTAGCACATTTCCAAATTTTCTCACATAAGTCCTATTTGATAAAATTCACTTACCATTAACACAATTCAAACATGAAATTTTCACACATGCATATGTACATATAATGAGCATCAACTATGACGGTTAATTATCTTTATGACTCGGTTTAGTGGTCCCGAAACCACTTTCCGACTAGGGTCACTTTAGGGGTGTCACAACTCTCCCCCCCTTAAGAAATTTTCGTCCCCGAAAATTTCTACCGATGCATAGTTTAGGATAACGTCCTCTTATTGAATTACATCCACAAAGACATTAGCTCATTGATAGCAATTGTAATTCATTATTGATTTCGCATCGGTCTATAAAATCATTTTCTTATCTTAAAACAAATACATAAACATTTCTACAAGTATGCACAAATATCTCATTTTCTTGATTTCATAAGCAATAATCACTTAACTTAATTCACAAATGCATTTCAAACACATATTAACATGTATAATTCACATCATCAACCCACATATTTGTAACCCACATTTTCATTCATGAATAAGCTGTAACCTAAACGAAAGTACACATATACTCAAACATCCCAATAAATATCCTTTATAACTTTATCACATCTCAATATTCAACTTAACTCATTTCCAAAAGAAAAGTCAACTTCCACGTACCTGAACATTTAGTTCATTTAGCACATTCAATCATAGTTAACGTTACCTGTATACAGTCGAATAGGCATAAAGCCTAATATAATACACTGGCATGAGATTTATTCTAGCACATAACTCGTATATCAAAAATTATCAACATTCATCAAAATTCTTTCAAACTTTCGAATGTCGAAACTTAATCAAAATAATTTCTTAAACAAGATTAACAAAATAGTGTCCGTTCAGCAATAGTACATATAGCTCTTACAATGCCATATCCTAGATATGGTCTTACATATTCTCACATATCGAGCCGACGCCATGTCCCAGACATGGTCTTACACACTATCTCAAATCAATGCCTTCGTCCCAAACGAGGTCTTACATGAATTCCACTTCACACACTTAGTGCCCACTGACCGATCTCGCACTCATAGTGCTCGGTTAAAGGAATTCGCACACACACAGTGCCTCTAATCATTCACACACATAGTGCTCTTATTCATTCGTTATTACACATTGAAATGACTTAACCAAGTCTATAAACATCATGTATGAACACTTTTAAACATATCATCTCATTTAAATTTGAATTCGTATAGTAATGAATACTTAAACTTTGCTCAAATTACCGGCACGAAGCCTACTAGGCACGAAGGCCCGAATACACGTCACCAGCATGATTGCTCTTCGGGACCTAGCCCGGACATAACACCAGCACGAATGCTCTTCGGGGTTTAGTACGGATATATCACTAGCACGAATGCTCTTCGGAACTTAGCCCGGATACATCACTAGCATGAATGCTCCTCGGGACTTAGCCCGGATACATCACTAGCATGAATGCTCCTCGGGACTTAGCCCGGATACATCACTAGCATGAATGCTCTTCGGGACTTAGCCCGGATACATCACTAGCATGAATGCTCTTCGGGACTTAGCCCGGACATCATTCAAATAACCATGCACATTTAACAACAAATCATGGCACATTCGTATTTCATTTTCGTTAGCAAAACTCAAACACAAGACACTTATCATTCTTGCAATTTCGGCTCAATAGCCACACACAAAGAGCATGATTTTGATTTGCTTAAAACATGATCTAATCAAATCATAATTTAAGCTCTATTACTCAAGAACTTACCCCTTTCCGCTGTCCGAAATCGACTCGGTAAGGTCGCACCCTTAATATAAATAATTGATAGAGAATATATATATAGTGGGTTCGCACACATAGTGCTTAATAATCAACCACGCACACTTAGTGCCATGTACTTTAAACTCGCACACTTAGTGCCATGCATTTCAAGCCCGCACACTTAGTGCCAATCTCACAACCGTGAACACTTATTGCTCGCACACTTAGTGCTGAAAACCAACCACTCTATACGCTTCACTGCCTTTTTACATTCGACAATTTCATCTCTACATACATATACACATATAGCAATACACCTTAGTATATCATTTACATTACTCGAATACAAACAAAACACGCTTATCGACCATTCAACTTCCAGTTCCATAGCCACATACAAAAATCACATTTGTAGTCATAACACTCTTTCAAATTGCATCACTTATACCCTTATAATTCAATCCAAATCGAAATTCAAATACGAGTACATGATACGTACCTGATCAACTTAATAATTTAGGCATATCTAAGTGAAGTTATATCGCAAATTCTCATAGTCAGAAGCTTGCTACAGCTCGATCGGGATCAAGATTCATTGCAATACAGCAAACACATTTTAATAGCCAAAAATCATCACACTATCATTTTATCACTTTATGGCATGTATAAATAGACTCACGCGTGCTACGTTAGTCCTAGAATCGACTAAACCGTAGCTCTGATACCAATCAAATGTAACAAACCGAACTCGAGACCGTCACCGGAGTCGAACACGAGGTGTTAGCAGACTTTAACCACTTATAAAAAAAATTCCCAGACACTGCCAATCTGCGTACTAGTCGCTTTAAAAAAATCATATCTTGAGTTTCACAACTTGAAAATCAGTTTCGTAATTTTTCCCTGAAACTAGACTCATATGCCCATCTACATATTTTTTTCTAGAATTTTTGGTCCGGCCAATTAGTACAGTTTATTAGTCAAAGTCTCCCATGTTACAGGGATCGACTACACTGACCTTTGCGCATTACGACTTGGATATCTCCCTGCACAGGGATTCAATACTGATGCCGTTTGTTTCTATAGAAACTAGACTCAGAGAGGAATTCATACATATATGGCATGACTCCTAATTATCTCTGGTTAATTTATAATGAATTTCCAAAGTCGGAACAGGGAATCCAGAAACCGTTCTGGCCCCTTCTCACGAGAACCTGAATATCTCTTAACATACTGTCCATATGATCATTTAGTTACTTTTCTATGAAAATAGATTCATCAAGGTTCGTTTACATAATTTATTCACTATTTAATTCCAATCCTACTATTTTTAGTGATTTTCCAAATCTACATCACTGCTGCTGCCAGCATCTGCCTTTAAGGTAGACTTTACCTATTTCATAGTTTCCATGATTCAACTAGCCCTTTTAGCATAAATAGCACAAATCATGATAGCGATTAACCAATTCCATACCAAATGATTATAACATTATGCTCAAACATATATAAGCCATTTTCGCATGGCTATATACATTAACCAAAATATTCTTCCGCCACTAGTCTATCTTATACATGCCATAAGACAATCCGAAACATAGCAGTACCAAACAGTGGATAGTGATAGTGTGACTAGTTGCTGACGATCCCCGAGCCTGTAGCTTCGCAATGAGATCTATAAAACAGAGGAAACAGAGTAAACGGAGTAAGCATTACAATGCTTAGTAAGTTTTAAGCAGTGTCAACAGATAACAATCAAATTATAACATAGTTGTTCGTATTTTTATTTCACTCTTCCTTCGGGCATACCATCCCTTTACCGAATCTGTACATCTCATCATATACAATAGGCAGATAAAATTTCACATAAAAGTGAGCTCATGTGACATAGATATATCGTATGATTTCACATCACCTCTCACACTGATCCGATGTCACATAATCACAGGAATAGTCTCATAGATTGCTTTCGTATGCATCACATAACTACCTTATGATTTAGTGCAAATCAAGCTCACATATAAACTTGAAGTACATACCTGTTTAACCTTTCGCATTGAATATATTTATAAGCAATTCTTATTACGAAGTCTTACCCGGACATAATCTCCACACGAAGTAATCGGGTCTTACCCGGACAACATCCCCACACGTAGTCATCGGGTCTTTAGAGCTCGGATATAGTACAAGCACGAAGCTTAAGGACATTAATCAGTGATAATATTCTCGCATAAAGCCTGCGGGGTTTTAACCCGGATATAGTACTGACACAAATGCCTTTCGGGACTTATCACATTTATGCACTTCCACATCCATTACGTTGGCCACTCGGCCTTGTCACATATATACACTTTCACATTCATCACATCGGCCATTAGGCCTTATCACATATATACACTTTCACATTCATCACATCGGCTATTAGGCCCTATCACACATATACACTTTCACATTCATCGCGTCGGCTATTAGGCCCTATCACACACATACACTTTCACATTCATCACGTCGGCTATTAGGCCTTATCACGTATATACACTTTCACATTCATCACGTCGGCTATTAGGCCTTATCACGTATATACACTTTCACATTCATCACATCGGCCATTAGGCCTTATCACGTATATACACTTTCACATTCATCACATCGGCCATTAGGCCTTATCACGTATATACACTTTCACATTCATCACATCGGCCATTAGGCCCTATCACATATATATACACTTTCACATTCATCACATCGGCCATTAGGCCTTACTATCATTTCATATTCGAATACTCATAAACTTACAATACCACGATTTAGAATTCAAGTATGGGTTTAATCAATAGCTTATGAGCAACTAAAACAAGTTTATCAAGGTTCACAACATAATCTCAAATTCAGCACAAGCTGTTTTTCCTGAGCAATAGTCACTAAATTATTTATAACTGGAGCTACAAAGCTCCAAATCACTTTCCGTTAATTTTTCCTGAATATTGACTCGTATATCTTCCATCCATAAAATTTCCAGAATTTTAGGTTTGGCCAATCAATACCAGATTTTTCTTAAAGTTTCCCCTGTTTCACTGTTTGACTAATCTGACCACTCTTCGCTACGAATCAAATTTCTCATTTTACAGAATTCAAAAAGTGTTGTATTTGATTTAATTTGAAACTAGACTCATTAAGGAGTCTAAGAATATAAATTTTATCTTATAACCATTTTTTTACAATTTATAATGATTTTCTAAAAACAGAACAGAGGATTACAGTGTCATTCTGCGCTGTCTCACACAACTTTAAGTATCTCATTATCGGAAATTCCTTTGCTTACATAGTTTCTTTTATAAGAAACTAGACTCATTAAGCTTTAATTTCATGTCTCATTCAGCCTCTAATTCAAGTCCATGAATTTATGGTGATTTTCTAAATTCACGTTACTGCTGCTGTCCGAAGCAGACTATTTCAAATTACCCTTAAATTCCCAAGCTCAAACACTTAAGAACTTACCATTTGAGCTTAGAACATATCATGGCCACATCTTATCTTATTAAATCAACTCATCATGTCCTATTATAATTGAATTTACTCAGCGTTTAAACACTTAAAACTTACCTCGGATGTTGTCGAACGATTCCGATGGCTATTCGACCACTTTTTCCTTCCCTTTATCGGATTTAGTTCCCCTTTGCTCTTGAGCTTAGAGAATACAAATAGGAGTATTCAATATTTAAACCAATAATATGAATTTATTTATCACGTTCGGCAATCACATATCATTAAATTTTCAACCCAAAATGTCATTATATGACCACATATACACATATCCATATACTTAAGCTCAATAATATCATGTACTCACTTTAAGTATATTGCCGAATATACTTAATCATACATACATCTAACCAAAATAAATTTCAAAAATCTTTATATCATTTATACACTAAGCCGAATACTCTTACCAAGTTCACCTATATTCTTCAACAAATTCTTCATTGATCAAACACATATTCGGCTAAAGAAATGGCAATTTTAGCAACTTTTGATTTATTACTTAATCAATTATAATACATCTAAATATTCTTTTTCATACCATTAACTCAAATCACATACATTATGTAATATAACATTTTTACATTCGGCATTAGTGTCAACCATAGTAGCCGATTCTTCCTACTTTGTACCCATGCATCTATTTGATCCTTAGTTAGTTCAAACACTTCACACACTAAGACTCATCCAATTTTAACAAGAAATAAAATCCTTAATCCTCAAACTACCATGGCCGAATGTTATAACCCAAGCCACATATATTGTTCCTCAAGGCCCTTCAAGGACCACATTCGGCACCTCCTTAATAACAACCCAAATTTCAACCTTCAAGAAAGAAGAAGAAAAAATATATGTGCTAAGAGCTTCAAACTACTTGGCCAACTATTAAACCTCCTAACAATCAAAACTTAAGCCATGGAATGATTAGAACTTGAACTAACCACCTTCTTTATACAAAATTTTTCCAAGAATTTCAAGGTACTTACCTCTTCTTAATCCTCATCCAAACCGAACATAAGCAAGAGAGCTCTTTCTTCTTCCTTTGATTTTTCGGTCAAGAAAAACAAAGAGGATGAAGCCTTTTTTTTTCTTCTAGTTTCGGCAAAATGGGGGAGCAAGGATGAAACAACTTTGGTTTCTCCTCCCACTCCCCTCATATTTTATTGTTCTTCCCACACATATTAGCATAAAATGTCTTTAATATGTTTTTCTTTTAATACTTATTTCCTATTATAAAACCATGTAGTCATTATAATATTAATACAAAATGCATATGCTTTGTATCCCATACCCTCATGGCCGGCCACTTCCTCTAAGGTGGGGAATTTGACATGCAAACCCATCATTTCACAACATGCATTATTAGGCCACTTTACATTTGCCTAGCACATTTCCAAATTTTCTCACATAAGTCCTATTTGATAAAATTCACTTACCATTAACACAATTCAAACATGAAATTTTCATACATGCATATGTACATATAATGAGCATCAACTATGACGGTTAATTATCTTTATGACTCGGTTTAGTGGTCCCGAAACCACTTTCAGACTAGGGTCACTTTAGGGGTGTCACACACCAAGCTTAAAGATCCAGGGTATTTTACTATCTCTTATTTTATTGGTAGCTTAAATGTTGAAAAAGCTTTGGCTGATTTGGGTGCTAGTATAAATTTGATGCCTTATAAAATGTTCAAACAACTTGTTCTCGGTGTACCAAAACCCAATAAGATGAGTATTCAATTAGCTTACAAATCAATTAAGTATCCTAGGGGCATTATTGAAGATGTACTTGTTAAACTCGATAAATTTATATTCCCTATTGATTTTGTTATATTAAACATGGACGAGGATATTGAGTTACCCATAATCTTAGGTCGACCCTTTTTAGCCATTGCTAGAACTGTTATTGAGATAGGTAATGGTTAACTTTTGCTAAGGGTAGGTGATGAAGAGGTTACTCTTCAAGCACGTGAATTTTTTAGAGTTTCTAGTGAGCGAAATGATACTCGTTATTTTGATAGTGTTAGAAATCATGCGACCCAAAATTCTTTGCAGGAAATCACTAATGAAAACATGTTAGAATTGTATCCTGTTCAAGGTGATAAAAATTAAGGGACGAGTGGAGAACGAATGGTGCAACTTGATGAATTAGACGAATGGAAACCAAAGGCTTATGAGAAACCAAGAATGTTCAAAGAAGTAATAAAGAAATGCCATGGTGTGCATTTTCAATGGATGAACAAATTCAAAGTAAGAGACAAAGTGTTGCTGAAGAATTTAGATCCACGAAAGTTCCTTGAAGAGCTTAAATTAATATGGTCAAATTTTTTTTATGCGTTTTTGGTTGATTATTTGATGTCAATTGTGAATTTTATGCTCCTAATCCTTTAAATTCATGTTTTTACGCTTAATAAAGCACATGGGATCAAAATGAGTAAAAAATGAGTGGAAATCAAAAAATCGAAACAAGCTACAGGATTCACACGGGCTTACCCATTCCACACGGCCATGTGACCCACACGGGCTACCATACGGCCTTGTGGTAGCCCGTGTCGATTTCACAACCTGCTTCCCAAACATGCGAAAATACTGAATTTCAGGCTTTCTAAGCATTATAAAGTCTATAAATACCAAATAGAATAAGACATATAGGAGCCATCAGAGAATATCAAGAAAATAACTCGAAGAACACCATCGAAGCCAATTCTGAAGTGGATTTCCATCAAGATCGAAGACCTCCTTTTAATTTTCCTTGACGTTTTTATGAGTTTCTTTATTTCTTGTGGTTTTTCTGACATTGAGATATTTTTTTTAGGATTATGAACTAATTCCCTAGATACCTAAGAAAGATCAAACCTATGATGAATTCTATTGTTTAATTTCTGTTTTACATGATAAATACTTGATTATTGTTCTCAATTATGTGTGACTATTTTTTGTTTTAATATTTTCGGGATATTAATTCATGTTTAATATGCTTAATTCAGTGGAGGAAAAGTCCCTGTTTAAGAGTAGATCTAACATAATTGAGTGGAGTTGCATGCAATCCTAGAAATAGGACGACATAAATCAATCGGATTAGAGTCAAATCTATTAGGGAAATTCATAGATCGAGGTGATGCAACTATAAGGATTTTAATTAGAAAGAGATTTCAAATAATCAACATAGAGTCAGTTGTTTTTACTCTCGAAAAAGATATTAATCATTTAATTCAGAGTCATAATAATAGATAAAGTTTAGGTGGATTCTTTCCTAGGTATTGTCTCTCTCATTGGTTAATATTCGGTTATTTCCTTGATTCATTCTCTATTGAGTTCTTAGTTAATTTAGTTTAGTAATTTTAGCTTAAAACCTATCACTCGAATTTGTCGGTTAAATAATAAGAAAACGGTAATTACTAATACTTTTAGTCCTCATGGATATGATATCTTTACTCACCGTAGCTATACTATTGTTTGATAGGTGCACTTACCTTAGTCATATTTTTAGTTAGTCACGTGAGACACATCAATATACATTTGGAATCTCAAGTTAACAATTTTTAGTATGTTGAGTGTAGTGACTGTAGCTATGATCAAACTCTTAAAGAAACTTTCAAGTCCTTCAAGATACTAGGTTGTAAAATGCCCAAATGGGAGTCTAGAATTTCTGTTTCATGCTATCAATAGATGTATATGATAAACAAAAAATGTATATACAAGGATGAAAGTTACTATACTAGGCATAGAATAAACAACAAATGTATATGCTAAAGAAATATTAAATTCATTTGTCAAAATTCTTTTCATTTATGATAGATGAAGTATACATATATTATTTTACCAATATACAAGGATGTATAGCAAAATTGTATAAAGTTGTTTTCTATTGCCATATGTTATACCTTTCTGTAGCCTAATGGCTAAAGATGTTGAGAACAGAAACTCTAGTTTTGACCAAGAGCCTCAACAAGCACCCCACTCCATCTTCAAGATCTTGAATACTTGACTCCAATTTCTGCAATTCAATTTGTGCATTATCAATGCTCATTTTACCAGATTTTCTGGTCTTGTTACCAATGAGAGTTCATAAAACTGTATCCACTTTCTCGAATTCATTTGTTTCCGTTGCTTCTCCCTCGTGTGTTACGTGTTTGGAGCTCATCAACATGAACAGAAAAGACCAATTGGTCGATTTTGATTCCATCTTTGTAATTCAACTTCCAAATTTGGAAAATTAGATCTTAATCTAACAGACCTAAAAGGTGCACCAAACCATTCTGGAATGATTATTAAAATTTATCCCCAAACTAAGAAAACAGAGGAAATTTGTGGGAAAAACAATTAGACCATATAACTTTCCTATTACTAACTAGAAACATGTAAATTTTCATTTAAATACAATTGGAATCTCAAGTTAACAGTTTTGAGTATGTTGAGTGTAGTGATTGTAGCTATGATCAAACTTGTTGGAATTTTGATACTGTTGCGAGATGACCATTCATGCAGCAAACACATTTGGCGAACCCATTAAGATTGGCAATCTCACAGAAAGTGGCGAGCTAATTAATTTTGGTGAATAAAAAAATATGAATAGGATTTGATGAGTTTACTTGCAAATGAGGTTTACTTGCAAGACAAGTTAAACAAAATATATTTACTTTCTAGAAGATTTGGTTTTTTATTAGTATAATATATTTAGCATTTATTAGTATAAATATCTTTGTTATTTCTTTCCATATTTAGGAGTTTTTTCTTGTTATAAATACCATTGTTGCATTGTTCAAAACAGATGAGTTAAAAATAATAAAAACCTTAGCAGTCATTTTTGTTGCTAATATTTTTTTCGTTTCTTCTCTACAATTCTTCCTTTCTTAGTATCGACTTAAACACCATTGAGGGACAATGCTACAGTTGCTCAAATTAAACACCACAATGACGAGCGAGCTAAAAGATACAAGGTAATGTCCTATATTCAAAATGGTATCTTGGATGTCATATTCACACGCATTATGGCCTGTGAAACCCCAAAGGAAGTTTGGGATAAACTAAAGGAAAAGTTTCAAGGTTCAGATAAGACCAGACAACAACAACAACAACTCATTAATCTTAGGAGAGATTCTGAGAATTTGAAGACGAAGGAGCCGGAAACAGTGAAGCAATATGCAAACAGAATTATGGCGGTTGTAAACAACATCAAGTTATTTGGGGAAGAGTTCGCAGCTAACAAGGTCATTGAAAAGGTTATAAAAACATTTCCTCAGAGGTATGAATCAAATATTTCCTCACTCGAAGACTTAAGGGATCTCTCGGTGATCTCTCTTTCAGAATTGATAAATGTATTGTATGCTTAAGAACAAAGAAGAGCATCAAGGAATAAGGAGCAGGCAGGAGAAAAAGCTTTACGAGCCCTGAGCATTGAAGGTGCAAACCCCTAAAAACATAAAGGAAATAAAGGTTGGTCAAAGATGAAGGAGAAGTTGATGCAAGATGGTGGATAGAAGAAATATTCACCATGTTTGCATTGTAAGAAATACACTCATCCTGAGAAATATTGCTAGTACAGACCAAATATTAAGTGCAGATCATGCAAGCAGTTAGGTCATATAGAGAAGGTATGCAAGAACATAGGGTGAACCCCTCAACAGAATATGCAAGCTCAGGAAACTGAGGAAGATTGCATTCAAGAAGAGCAGGTGTTCACAGCCACAAGTTATGCTTCAAAGAACAAAGTCGTGAAAGGTTGGTTGATCAATAGTGGATGCACCAATCATATGACCTCAGATGAAAGAATCTTCAGGAAGATTGATCAAAGTTGCGATCTTAAAGTAACAACGAACTTTTAGAAGCTATGGGTAAGGGTGAAGTTGTGCTTAATTCATAATCAGGTACTAAAGTAATTTATGATGTTCTCTTTGTACCTGCGATAGATCTAAATCTTCTGAGCATTGGTCAACTAATTGAAAAAAATTTACAATGTAGTTTTTAAGAATTATGGCTGCATAATATTTGATTCATTGGGACATTAATTTGTAACAGCCTCGATGTGAAATAGAAGTTTTATGTTGGACTGAAATTTGGCGAACTCAAGGGCCTACACTAGTACGGTCAGTGATGCGAACCTTTGGCACAAAAGAATAGGACATGCGAAATATAAGTCCCTTAGTCGAATGTGCGAAGTAGGTTTAGTTCAATAAAAAAGCAGTATTGAGAAGCAAAATGGTACTTGTGAAGTCTGCCAACTTGAAAAGCAGACGAGGTTACCGTTCCTAGCGAAAAAAGCTTGGTGAGCTCAAAAAAAGCTACAGTTGGTGCACTTTGACGTGTGCAGACCCTTGAAAACACCTTTATTAAATGGGTGTAGATACTTTGTTTTTCTCATTGACGACTGCACCAGGTATTGCTGGGTATTTTTTGAAACAAAAAAAATAATGTTGAAGAAGTATTTTGGAAACTTAAAGTACAGTTGAAAACCAGACTAACAGGAAACTGAAAAAGATCAGGTCTGACAATGAAACCGAGTACACTTTTGAGAGATTCCAAAACTACTGTGAAGAAGCTAGAATCATCACCAGCTCACCAAAATTTACACTCCACAGTAGAATAGAGTCTGCGAAACAAAGAATAGGATAGTAATAGATATGGCAAGGTGCCTATTATTTAAAAGCAGGTTGCAAAATAAGTTTTGGGCTGAGGCAGTGAACACACCAATCTATTTACTGAACAAGCTGCCATCTAAGACAGTAAAAGAGATGACTCCATTCGAAGCATGGAATGGAAACAAACCCCTTATTTCTCACTTAGAAATTTTTGGCTGTGTCTATTTGGTTCATGTTCCACATGTGAAAAGGAACAAGTTAAAAATAAGGTCGCAGCCATGTATCTTTCTTGGGTATAGAAATAATAGGAAGGGATATAGAATTTATGATCCTTCCTCCAAGAAAATTTTGGCGAGCAGGGATGTTGTATTCGATGAAAGCAAAACATGGAATTAGGATACTACTAAGGTTGAGCAAAGGTTGGGCAAATTGGGTTCGCAAAACTATTATGATGATGGCGAGCTGAGGTCGTGGTCTCGCAATGAGTTAACTAACGTAGAATTCGATGACACTCCAGTAAGAAGCACACGATCTATTGATGAGATCTATCAGAGAGCTGACTTAGCACTACCTGAACCTAAGAGATTTGAAGAGGTTGAAACTATTGAAGGCTGGAAAGAAGCCATGCAAGAATAAATAAGCATAATTCAAAAGAACCAAACTTGGGAGCTCATTGACAAACCATCACATAAAAAGGTCATTAGTGTCAAGTGGGTGTTCAAAACCAAATTAAATTTTCATGGTTCTCTTCACAAGCTGAAGGCGAGATTGGTTGTGAAAGGTTTCAGTCAACAGTATGACATTGATTACTGGGAGACATTTGCACCAGTAGCAAGGCTGGACACGATCAGATTATCATTGGCCTTAGTAGCATAAATGTTGTAACAACCCATTTTTCAGTGGTTTCAGGGCCACAGATTCGATGAGTAAGTTCGTAAATGTTATTATTTAATTTTTACGAGTCAATTATGATTATTAAAAGGTTTTTGATATGGTAATTTATGCTATTCGAATAATTAATTAAGTTCAACTGGTAAAACCCTAAAGTCAAGTGGTTTTAGAAAATGAGGTATCGGGACCTCGTTTCTATAAACTGAGTGATAAATATTTTTATAAATAGTTACGGAGTTTTATAAAGGCTCTATTAAAGTTCCATTGAAAAATTTTAACGTTTCGATAGTTAATTAAGACAAAAAGACTAAATCATAAAAGTTGAAAAAAGTCTATCGTTATTAGTTTAAATGTGTTATTTGATTGAAGAAGTATAATTGAAGGGTCTTAATGGGTAAATTGCCCATTCTTAAGTTGGTGGACAGTTAAATCTTTATTTTCTTTTAATTTTATATGTATTTTATATGTTATAATATTATTATTAAAATATAAAGATAAAATAATGAATAAAAAGGTTAATAAAATAAAACAAAAGGGCATCATCTTCTTAAGCACACCAAATGTGCCATGGAAAAAGAAATGGAGAAGTTTTAAGCTTCGGCCTTGCTTTGAATGATGCATGTAAGTTAGTTTTAGTCTCGTTTTTAATAATTTTTGTGTTTTTTAGATCGTTGCAACTAGGTTCAGCTAGCCCGTACCTTCGATTTTGAAACTATTAAAGATTTTGAATGTTTTCATTTATGAATCTTGTGGTTTTTTATGTTAAATGATGAATTTGAGATATTAGTTGCTATGTAAAAGTATTTTGTTAAGTGGTTTTTAATGGATTTGTCGATTAAGGACTAAATTGTTGAATTAATAAAAGTAAAAGGATTTGATGTGAAATTATTACAAATTTGGGCTGTATTGGGTGCCATGAACATTTGGCTAAGCTTCAATTTAGGTAAAAATGGTTAAATTGCATGTTTTAGGCTCAGTGACTAAATTGAATAAAAGTAAAATATTAAGGGTAATTTTGTAAAATTTTCAAAATGTCTAAATTTCATAAAATAATTTTTTTTGCTATCTAAATTAATAAACTGAATGAAATTATTAATTTAGATCAAGATCGAGTAGAAAATCGAAGAGAATGAAAATTACAAAATGCCCCTATACTTTGACATTTCTGCAGTTCAATCTAGGTAAGTTCGTACTGTTAGAATTTAACATCAATATGAATTTTTGAGTAGATTAACATGGTACAACTTATATATTTATTTTTAATTGTTGCTAATTAATGGTAATTCGAGATATAATATTGAATTTGATGCTCGATTTGGATTGAACGCGTGATAGAGTACAATTGTGATTTGTTGTGTTTTGGGGGTTTGAAGTGGAGATGGTATTGGAGGGAGATACTTGTATATTACCCAAGTAAACTGAGGTTCAGCATTTCTTGCGAACTCTCATGTTATACTTTTTGTCTGGTGTGACCAGTTGGATTAGCTCTTCTGAGCTTCTGTCTGGTGTGTTTTGGTTGGATTTGCTCTTCTGAGCTTCTGTTGATTTGACGATGTACTCTTAATTGTAAGTCATTCTTCGAATGGAAAATCTTAATGAATTTGAAAGAATTGTTATTTATTTAATATTGATCTGAACATAGATGAATTCATCGATTGAAATTGTGATTGACAAGGAATTCTCATGATTAATTATTATTGTTTGAACTATTGTATTTACTTTGGTAAGATTTGTAATGCATCGAACTTAGTAAGCTTCATTAAGCTTCCTTATGTTGTTTAATGTCATTGTAGATACTCGGAAGGTTGGACGACCGGGTCGGCACTCAAGTCACACTATTTAGCTCAATTCAGTAGATTTTGAAACGTTTATTTCAAATTATATGGCATGTATAGGCTCTTGTGTGATTATCATTAATTTTTTGGTTTATATATAAATTATAGATGATCTTTTGTGTAAATGGTCAACTTATATACTATATGAGAAAGAGGTATAGTTTCTATGCTAATGTGAATAATATGTACCAAAGAAATGTTGTGATTGAGATACCTTTGATAGGTATTTTGGATAGGTACTGCTTGAATGAATTCATTATTATTTTGATGTATAATTATATATACTTGTGATACCAATGAGGGTACATTGGTTAGGCACTTAATAGGTTGGTTTTGGTGTGTTTTTGGCTCGATTAAAGTCGTTTTGATTTGGTATTTTTGTTAGTATTTGAGTTTCCTAAGGTCCAAGCAAACTTGAAATGATAATCTTGTGTTTTAAGGTTCATTTTAGGTCCACACGGCCTGAGACACCCACACGGCCTAAGACACAGCGTGTGTCTCAACTGTGCGTGACACACGACCATACGACACGGCCGTGTGTGTAATGACCTGATAGTCATGGGTTTCAAAAAGTGCATTTTCGAGACTCCGTTACCGTAAATCGGACTCGTAAAAATTGTTAGATGAATTTGCTTGAATTAAGAGTAATTAAGTAAAAGGACTAAATTGTATATAGGGTAAAAGTTGAATTATAGATTAAAGAAAAATTAAAAGGACCAAAGAAGCAATTATGCCATTGCTTATAAATGAGGTGGCATAAGATAGATATTTATAAAATTTAAAGTTAAAATATATATTATAATATTATAATATTATATCTTAATTATTAAGTATATATATTATATTATATATTATAATAAGTAAATATAATAAATAAAAGAAACAAAAAAGAAAGACAGAAGGTAAAACGAAATAGAAAGAAAAAAAGAAAGAAAAATAAGGAGAAAGACACAAAGCTAGGGATTTCAATTGTTCAAAGTTCAATTGGTTAGTCAATTTAGTCCATTTTCTTGTAATTTTTATGTTTTTGGAATTCTAGTATTGAATACTACCTGATCCATGTCAAAATTTAAGAAATTATTAAGTTTTTAAGTGTTTTCTATGTTGAATAATTTTAGATTTAAGGATTAAAATTGATATATTTTTAAGTTAGAAATGAAAAAGGATTAATTTGTATAATAAATTGTAAATTTTGAGTATTAGGGACTAAATTGTGAAAGTTTAAAATTTAGGGATTTAAGTGAAATTAGGGAGTTAAATTCAGTCTAAAGTGAAATTTGCATTAAAATATAAGATTAATTGTGAATAACTAAAAGTTAGTCTCGATTTAGGGACTAAATTAGAATTTAGGCAAATATTGAGTAAAAATTAAAATATTAAATATGAGATTGAATTGTGTTGTATTGAGGAATTTTAACTGTTTTAATTTCGTAGCTAATGACGTACCAGAACCCTCGACTAAAAAATGGAAAGATAGAGTCGACAAGGAATAACTCGAAATTTTCGGTTTGTATTTCTATAAACTGAATCTAATTATTAATTGTTCTATTTTGATTAAATGTTTATGGTAAGTGATTAAGGTGAGTATTTGGCATTTTGATATTGAACTGAATTTATATGTATATATGATTATATGAAAAATTGATAATGGTTATTTTTTAATTGTGAAATTAAACCCTATTAAATGTGTCGGGCTGAATTGGATATAGATGGCATGCCATAGGATTGGAAAAGTTTAGGGATTTCTTCGACTTCGAGTCGATGAGACACTAGATGTCAATTTACTACTTCAGATTAATTCGATGAAACAATGGGTGCCAATTTACTTCGATTTAGCCGATGAGACACTGAGTGTCAATTTATTACTTCGAATTATCCAATGAGGCACTGGGTGCCAAACTGGTGTGTTTTGGTTGGATCCGTGTATCTGTCTGAGTCCGAGTCGTGTTAATAGGGTAAAATGAATAAATAAGTTCTATAATTGATATTGAAATGGTATAGTATGAGAAATGGAAGTGAATTGAATATGGAATGGATAAAGCAATTGCATAAATAAAATGTGAGTTAAATAGTGAAAAGCTATTTTTATAGCAAGTGATGGAAGTCGACTATTGTACGATTTAAAATGTTCAAATTTGTTTAATAATTTATTGTACATATTATATTGTTTTAACTAAAAATATTCAGATTATAGAAATACCACTAAGTTTTACTCAGCGTACGGTTTTGTTTCCCGTGCGCAGGTTAGGTACTTATTTTTTACCGCCGATTCAGCATCCAACAACGGTCCCAATCTCAAACGTGGTGATGTTTTTCCTTTTGTGTCGGCATGTACCTAATGTGTCTAACTATAAGATATTTTTTGAATTAATTGTAATGAGATTATAAGTTTAATATTGGTTGGTTATAAACATATAAATATGTGTTTGTGTTAAAGTTATATTATGGCATGTTTAATTGGTGTTTAAGGGCTTATAAACTAGGAAAATGGATTGAATTAGGTATGTTTATAATTTGGATTTGAATGATGTTTTGATTATATGAATTAATGATATAATTGTGGTACCATTGAGGTACTTTCGTTAGACACCTAGGATGATTGTTTTGACATGTTTTGAATGTGTTTGATTGTGATTTGAATTGGTTAAACGAATGATTGTTGAGTTACTTATTGTCCAAGAATGAAGGGAATGGTAAACTTGTTGTTTAAGGTACATTTGGAGTCCACACGGCTAGCACACAGACGTACGAGGCCATTTCAAAAGGGCACACGAGCTGGCACACGGGTGTTTGGCTTGGCCTTGTAACCCAAGTCAGAGAGTTACACGGGTATAGACACGGGATGTGACACTGCCATGTGTCCCTACCTTGAATACCCACACGGACTAAGACATGGGCGTGTATCTTGGTCGTGTGAGCCACACGGCCTGACCACATCAGCGTGTGAACCCTGCAACTTTGAAATTTTTTAATATTTTTCAAAAAATTCTCTGAGTTTTTGAATTAGTCTTGATTTGTTTCTAACACGTATTTTGGGCCTCGAGGGCTCGAATAAGGGACAATATGTATGAGTTTGATTGGTTTTGACTTGAATATTATATGATAGGAAATGTTTGAAATGCTTGGATATTATAATGGTGTCTCCTTAACTTTTCATCGTGGTTTTTTGGTTTCTCCTTAACATGTGTTTGCCATTCATCTAGTTCATTGATTTGCAACATTTGTTCCTCATTAATCATTCTTTTTCTATTGCATGGACTGGAACGTGGCTCCATCACGTTTTTCGACGGTCCTGTAAAGAAGTTTGAGTCACATGGTTACTCATATTAATAGAACTTGTAAAATCATCTCGATCATTAGATGTCTTAATAGAATCATGAGCTTGCAGAGTAATCATTTCGTCACCTACACGAAGTACTAATTCACCTATACCAACACCAATAATAGTTCTAGCAGTTGCTAAAAATGTTCTTCCTAAAATTAAAGGTACTTTATTACCCTCATCCATGTCTAAAACAAAAAAAATCAAGATGTAACACCCCAAACACGGCCTAGACGTTATGGTCGGATCTAAAGTGTCACATCAATGTATCACTCGAAAATTTGACCTCGTTGGTAGAAAAAAAATTTCTAATCTTATAAAAAAAACCCCTTTATTATTAATTTACAAATCAATTAGTCGTAACAGTTGTCTTGTTATCTGATATTAATGTAATCAATTAGTCTAAAATCGTGAAAGAGCTTTTTGAATTCTATAGTTTTAAACTCGTGTTCTTGAAAACGGTAATTATTTTAAAATTCGTTTTCTCCTAAAATAGCAATTTAAAATATAGAAGTAAATGCCCAATTAAAATTTTAAACCAACTTAAAGGCCTTATTACAAAAACAAAACCCAACTTATTATTTAAAACAAAATAAAAGAAAATATGAAAAGCAGTGATTGTGTGGCCATCTCCGAGTCCCTCGCAGCACCGAATCGCCTATGGCTGAGGATTACCTGTACAGTTAAAGGAGAGGGTGAGTTTACGAAACTCAATGTGTAATCCCCTTCTAGACAATCACTATGCAACATGCAGAATCAATCTGGGCCTGAGACCTATACAGTATCAGTACAGTGTGGGCCTTAGCCATTACAGTAATCAGTACAATGTAGTAATGCAACTCATCTCAATCCAGCCAACACACCACTTCGTACCACCAACACACCATGTGGGGATAAAATCGACCCACTTAGCCAACACACCAATATCGCAGCAAAGCTGTCAGTAATAATGACGCAGCAAAGCTGCCAGTAACAGTAACACAGCAAAGCTACCAATAACAGTATATGAGCAAAGCCACTAATACAGTATACTTCCCCTAATCAGAATCCCAACCCCATGCAGTATGTCATGTAATAAATCATACGTATATGCAGTGTCATACTCAGTAACAGTCATATATATAACATAAAGCAAATCAATCATACACTCATTTCATCTCTTGGGAGTATAAAAGTCATTTTACCCTATGGGGGTATTTTGGTCATTTTACCCTTCGGGGGTATTTCGGTCATTTTACCCTTTGAGGGTACTTCGGTCATTTTACCATTCGAGGGTATTTCGATCATTTTACCCTTTGGGGGTATTTTGGTCATTTTACCCTTCAGGGTATTTCGGTCATTTTACCCTTCGAGGGTATTTCGATCATTTTACCCTTTGGGGGTATTTCAGTCATTTTACCCTTCGAAGGTGTTTCGATCATTTTACCCTTCAGGAGTATTTCAGTCATTTTACCTTTTGGGGGTATTTCAGTCATTTTACCTTTTGAGGGTATTTCGGTCATTTTACCCTTCGAGGGTATTACGATTATTTTGCCCACGAATCGCAAGGTGGGCTTACCACTCGAGCATTCACACACCTGTGTGGTCTCAAATGCCATGTTTACGGCTTTTCGACTTTTCGCCAATTTACAGTTGTAGTGGGGAAATTACACACCTGTTTGTGAAAACGCACAAAGATCCACGAACACCCAAAATTTGCATTCAAACACGTTTTCCATTAGGTTATAAACAAAAAGGGGTAATCTCCTTCTTTTGCAACATTAACTAGAATTGAACGAATACTTGCCTTGACTGACAAAAATGGCTTAGCCCACTTATACCACCGACGAAGGCTGGCAAAAATCTTCTTGATAGATATCTGCATCACAACGGACTTCATTAAACAGTACCGCATAATCATGTGATTTAAAACCTCACACGGTAACTTACAGACCCACAGAAAGAACTCGGCCTTTACATTGGAATACTAAACTGCATACTTACCTATGCTCACGTAACGAGAGAAAGGTTTCGACGACTTAAAAACACTTGAATATTCTTTCCCTCCTTGAGGAACTCAAATTTTTAGAGAATGGAATGGCGACAATCGGCTGAACCACAATCAATAAGGTAAAAAGAAATAGCTATCGATCACAAAGTTAAATAATAAGAGATAGAAATCAAAGACACGGTGAGAAGGACATTCGGCCAAAAAAAAAGAAGAGAAGAGAAAAGTGATTCGGCTCAGTAGAGAAGAGAAGAGGGAAGAGAAAAAGGATTTGGTAAAGATGGAATTCGGCTAAAACAAACAAAAAGGAAAGAAAAAGAAAAGTAAAGAGAAGAAAATGAAATCAATGAGCAAACCCGAGATTAACTCCCAGAACTTGGCAAAATTCAGCACCAAAACTAAAACGTGAAACCCGAAACTCACAAAAATCGAAGCAGACTGAGAGAAAAACTCCAAAATAAACCAAAACCGATAACCTTACATAAACAATGATCAAATTTGGCACAAACACCCTCACCCAGCCGAATTCTCAATGCTTGACTTACCCCAAACGACACAACACTCGTCACAAAACAACTCCTTGATTTATTCCTAAAATCTTTTCCCTTATCCCTCCTTGCTTCACTCCACCCAATCACAATCCCACTATTCTCTCCATGATTCACTCCTCTATTCAAATTCCATAGCATTTCAGTCAAACTCCACCACCTCACTGCATAGGTGGTAAAAATAAACACTCTACAGTGCAGCACAGGACTCGAACCTCAGACCTTAAGAGTACTTCACACGCCACCTACCACTGGACCAATAGGCTCTTTTTGTCATAAAACAAGCATTAATATTTATAAAGCCTATGTGCCAGTGTCCAGATTCATTTAAGAGCAAAACTAAAAATTCTGTAAAAGCCAAAACTTGAACCCAAACACACCCAAAACACTTAGCCAATAAAGCAAACAAGCAATTTTTGCCAAAACATACAAAAATTAAAAACTTGAATTTTGGGGTGTTACAACTCTACCCCCTTAACGAAATTTCGGCCACGAAATTTACCTGGTCAGAAAAGATGAGGGTATTACTGTCGTATCGCCTCTTGGGGTTCCCTCGAGGCTTCTTTTGAACTGTGATTACACCAAAGTACTTTAACTAATTGAATAGATTTCTTCCTCAATAATTTAACCTCACGATCCAAAATCTGCACTGGCTCCTCCTCGAAGGTTAGGTCTGGCCTAACCTCGATCTCCTCAACCGATACAATGTGTGTGGGATCAGAGCGATAACGCCTAAGCATAGAGAAATGGGGCACATCGTGAATCCGGTCTAACTCTGGAGACAACTCAAGTTGATATGCGACCGGACCTACACGCTTTAGTATACGATAAGGCCCAATGAACTTAGGGCTAAGCTTACCCTTCCATCCAAACCTCAGTATCTTTTTTCATGGGGAGACCTTGAGGAAAACGTAGTTCCTCACAGAATACTCAATCTCTCGGCGTTTAAGGTCAACGTAAGACTTCTGCCAATCAGATGCATCCCCCACTCGGTCTTGAATCAATTTTACCTTCACTTCAGTATCAGAAACTAATTCTGGCCCCAGAACTCGCCGCTCACCTAACTCAATCCAATAAGTAGGAGTACGACACCTACGACCATATAATACCTCGTACGGTGCCATTTGAATACTGGACTGGTAGCTATTATTATACGCAAACTCTGCTAATGGAAATAGTCTTCCCAACTTCCTCAGAAATCTATTCTACAACACCTCAACATATCTTCCAGTACTTGAATCACTCTTTCCAATTGACCATCCATCTGGGGATGAAACACAGTACTAACGTCCAGTCTAGAACCCAAAGCCTCATGTAATTTCTTCCAAAACTGATACGTAAAGCGAGGATCTCTATCTTATATAATAGAAATCGGTACCCTATGCAGTCTTACAATCTCAGCCACATACAGTTTAGCCAACTTCTGCACAGAGTAATCAGTACGAACTGGTATGAAATGGGCAGATTTCGTCAATCGATCTACATTAACCCATACTTAATCCTTCTTAGTAGTCGTTAAGGGAAGCCCACTCACAAAATCTATGGTTACTCTCTCCCACTTCCAAAGTGGAATTTTAACTGGATGTAGTAACCCTGAAGGTAACTGATGTTCAGCCTTCACTTGCTGACAAGTTAAACACTTACCCACAAAATTAGTTAATTCACGTTTCAGTCCTGGCCACCAGTAAAACTCACGAAGATCTCAATACATTTTATTCCCTCCTGGATGCATAGCATAAGGACTACTATGCGCCTCTCAAAGTATAGACAGCCTCAAATCATTATCCCTTGGTACACAGACTCTCCCACGGAAGCACAGTACTCCTTCATTATTTAACCCAAAATTCGAAGTTTCCCTATTCTCAACCTGTCAGAAACGAGAAACCAGTGACTCATCCAACAACTGTTTACCCTTAATCTATTCAGTCCACGTCGGTCTAACTTGCAACTCAACCAACAAGTTGCCATCATCAAACAAGCTGATACGAGCAAACATTGCTCTCAAATCAGATACAGCCCTACGGCTCAGTGCGTTCGCTACTACGTTAGACTTACCGGGATGGTATTCAATCGAGCAATCATAGTCCTTAAGCAGCTCTATCCATCTTTGCTGCCTAAGATTCAACTCCTTCTGAGTGAGGAGGTACTTAAGACTCTTGTGATCTGTGTAGATAGTACACTTCTCACCGTAGAGATAGTGCCTCTAAATTTTCAGCGCAAATACCACCGCAGCTAACTCCAAGTCATGAGCAGGGTAATTCGCCTTATGAGGCATAAGTTGACGAGACGCATAAGCAATCACCTTACCCTCCTGCATCAGCATACAACCCAAACAAACGTTTGATGCATCACAGTAGATAGTGAATTCCTTCCCAGACTCTAGTTGTATTAAGAGAGAGGCCTCAGTCAAAACTTTCTTCAATTTCTCAAAACTTTCATGCTGCTTATTAGTCCAATTAAACGGTATCCCTTTACGCAACAACTTAGTCAAGGGTGCGGCAATTAAGGAAAACCCCTCAACAAAACGTCTATAATACATTGCCAGACCTAGAAAACTTTGAATCTCAAATACGGTCTTAGGTGGTTTCCAATCCAGTACAGTTTTAATTTTTTAAGGATCAACCCTAATCCCCTCGGCAGATACCACGTGGCCCAAAAATGTCACTTCTCGCAGCCAGAACTCATACTTGCTAAACTTAGCATACAGTTGTTTCTTCCTTAAAATCTGTAGAACAATTCAGAGATGTGCATCATGCTCATCCTCGGTTCTCGAATACACCAAGATATCGTCTATGAATACCACCACGAACCGATCCAAATAGGGCTAAAATACTCAGTTTATTAGGTCCATGAAGGCAGCTAGTGCATTCGTCAGCCTAAACGGCATAACTTGGAACTCGTAATGACCATAGCGAGTCCTAAACGCAGTCTTATACACATCAGCCTCCTTAACTCTCAACTGATGGTACCAGAACGATGATCTATTTTGGAGAAAATAAAAGCTCCTTGCAACTGATCAAATAAATCATCTATCCTCGCCAAATGATACTTATTCTTGATAGTCAGTTTATTCCATTATCGATAGTCGATACACATGCGCATGGTCCCATCCTTTTTCTTTACGAACAACACTGGTGCTCCCTACGGAGACATACTAGGTCAAATGAATCTTCGATCCAACAGTTCTTGGATTTGAGCTTTAAACTCCATCAGCTCATCCGATCCATCCTATAACGGGCGATAGACACTAGAGCCGTTCCTGGCAAAAGCTCAATTCCAAATTCAGCTTCGCAGCTTGGAGGCAACCTAGAGAGCTCATTAGGAAAAACATAAAAAAATCCTTAACAATTCTGACATCCCTAACAGAAGAATCCTCAGAAACAGATGCACTAATATAAGCTAGAAACGCTTCACAACCCTTACGAACCAGTTTTTCGGCCCTTAAAGAAGACATCACATTAGACAAAAAATCCCTTCGCTCCCCAATCACAGTCACCTCCTTATCCTCAGTTGTCCTTAATACTATACACTTAGAAACACAATCCAAACTTGCACGATGTTTAACCAACCAATCCATCCCTAAAATCAGGTCGAATTCACCAAACAGTAGCTCCATCAAATCCGCTAAAAATATAACTCCTTGAACCTCTAGGGGCACATCTCTAAACAACTTGTCTACCCTTACCGATTGTTCCAGTGGACTCAACACCGTCATCTTATTAACAGTACTCTCACACATGATACCCAAGGTGCCAGACACAGTGCATGCAATGTATGAATGCGTAGACCCTATATCAATTAAAGTAGTGTAAGGTACATTATGAATAGGGAACATACCAGTTATAACATCTTGAGCGTCACCATTCTCACGGCGACGAGCAGTATTGACCAGTGCTGGCTACCTCGCCTCATTGTTTCTAACCCCTCTGTCATACGTTCCACGACCTCGGCCCACACCATTTCCACCTCTAACCTGCCCACGGCCTCTGGGTGGCTGCTAACCACCTCTCACTGGCTGAACAAAATCCTGACCTACAGCTTGCATCTGAGTAGGCCTTTGAGGATAATTCTTAACCTAATGCTCCTTAGACCCACATCTGAAACATACCCCAATCTTCTTCCAACACTCACCTAGATGATGTCTCCCACATTCAACAGAAGCCTATAGTCTAACAATAGTAACCCCAGCTCAGACTGGCCCATCAAACCTGGCCTTCTTTTTAGGCTTTTCAAAAGAACTTGAGGGCTCTGAATCCCTCCTAAACCTGCCCCTATCTTTCTCAGGGTTCTGGCGCTCAAAGTGCTTTACATCCTCGGTGATTTTCACCTTTTCAATTACGGCAGCAAAATCTCGATCCGTCTACGGAGCTATCAGAACTCGCAACTCATCCCGGAGGCCATCCTTAAATCACACACAGTGTTCATACTCAGTTGCCACTATCCCACGTGCATATTGACTCAGTCGCAGGAACTGTGCCTAATATTCTGCTACAGTCTTATTCCCCTAGGTCAAGCACAAAAATTCTTTTCTTCGAGCGTCCACATAACTTGTGCCCACATACTTTCCTTGAAAATCAAACTTAAAGAAATGCCACGTTAACCAATCAGCCTGAGTACCCTCTCTCACAGTAAGCCACCACTGATAGCCCTCGTCTCGTAGTAAAGACATTGCACCTTTTAGCTTTTGGTCAGAAGTGCAGTCAAGATCATCCATTATTCTTTCCAAGGCTTCCAACCAGTATTCAACCACATTAGGGGCTACTCCAGAAATAACCCTAAAAGTTTCTGCTCCATTCGACTGAAGTCATACTAAAATTCACCCACGGCCCACAGCACATGTACTAGTCCCTACGACCATTTCTAGAATACGAATCATTACTTGGGATAGTGCATCATTCCCAATCGCTCGATCGAATGATCCCGCCTCAGTCACCGGTGAAGCTAGTGCTTCCCTAGCTCCAATATTAGGCATGTGGCCCGATGCCAAAGACCTAGCCCTAGCACACCCTCGGCCTCTACCACAGCCTCGAGTACCCCTTCTCTAAGTACCTCTAGTGCTCATATCAAATAACGTATAATCTATTTACGAAGTTTTATGCATTAGTTAACAATTCCAGTAATTATTAACAGATGTCTTATGAGAAGCAACAATCAAAGTTTGTTTTCGTAATTCCAGAGTCTACCTACAGTTTTCGTTTTCCTACAGTCTCAATTTTCCCTAATTTAAGAGTTTCAGTACAGTCCTACTATCACTAGTAACCTTTCAGTATATTTCAGTTTAACAGTCTACAATATATAGAAACTTATAGATTCGGCGCTGGAGACTCGGTGTGCCACACATGTAACCTTCAAAAATAATTCAAAATAACTTTCCAAAAAATTTCGGTATATAGAAACTTATAGATTCAGCGCTGGAGACTCGGTGTGCCACACTTGTAACCTTCAAAAATAATTCAAAATAGCTTTTCAAAAAATTTCGGATATTTTCAAACCCATTCCACATCCGCGTTTTTGTAACCTGGCTCTAATACCACTAAATGTAACACCCCAAACTCGGCCTAGACGTTACGGTCAGATCTGACGAGTCACATCAATATGTCACTCGAAAATTTAAACTCGTTGGTGGAAAAAAAATTCTAAGTTTATAAAAAACCCATTTATTATTAATTGAGAAATCAATTAGTCAAAAATTTAGTATTGTTATCTGATATTAATTTAATCAATTAATCTAAAATCGCGAAAGAGCTTTTTGAATTCTATAGTTTTAAACTCGTGTCCTTGAAAACGATAATTATTTTAAAATTTGTTTTCTCCTAAACTAGCAATTTAAAATATAGAAGTAAAAGCCCAATTAAAAATTTAAACCAACTTAAAGGACTTATTACAAAAACAAAACCGAACTTATTATTTAAATCAAAATAAAAGCAAATATGAAAAGTAGTGATTGTGTGGCCATATCTGAGTCCCTCGCAGCACTGAATCACCTATGACTGAGGATTACCTGCACAGTAAAAGGAGAGGGTGATTTTACCAAACTCAATGTGTAATCCCCTTCTAGACAATCACTATGCAACATGCAAAATCAGTCTGGACCCGAGCCCTATACAGTATCAGTACAATGTGGGCCTTAGCCCATTACAGTAACAGTATATGGGTCTTAGCACAATACAATAATCAATACAATACAGTAATGCAACTCATCCCAATCCAGCCAACACACCACTCCGTACCACCAACACACCATGTGGGGATAAAATCGACCCACTTAACCAACACACCAATATCACAGCAAAGCTGCCAGTAATAATGACACAACAAAGCTGCCAGTAACAGTAACGCAGCAAGGCTGCCAGTAATAGTATATGTGGGAAAGCCACCAGTACAATATACTTCCCCTATATCAGAATCCCAACACCATGCAGTATGTCATTTCATAAATCATACGTGTATGCAGTATGTCATACTCAGTAACAGTCATAAATATAACATAGAGCAAACCGGTCATACACTCATTTCAACTCTTGGGAGTATAACAGTCATTTTACCCTATGGGGGTATTTTGGTTATTTTACCCTTTGGGGGTATTTCGGTCATTTTACCCTTTGAGGGTACTTCGGTTATTTTACCATTCGAGGGTATTTCGGTCATTTTACCCTTCGGGGGTATTTTGGTCATTTTACCCTTCGAGGGTATTATAGTCATTTTACCTTTCGAGGGTATTTCAGTCACATTACCCTTCAGGGGTATTTCGATCAATTTCACCTTCGAGTATATTTCTATCATTTTACCCTTCGAGGTTATTTCAGTCATTTTACCCTTCGAGGGTATTTTGGTCATTTTACCCTTCGAGGGTGTTTCAGTTATTTTACCCTTTGAGGTTATTTTAGTCATTTTAACCTTCGGGATTATTTCGATCATTTTACCCTTCGAGGGTATTTCGATTATTTTACCCTTCAAGGGTATTACGATTATTTTGCCCACGAATCGCAAGCTGGGCTTACCACTCGAGCGTTCGCACGCCCGTATGGTCTCAAACACCATGTTTACGGCTTTTCGGCTTTTTGTCGATCTACGGTTATAGTGGGGTGGTTACACACCTGTTTATGAAAACGCACAAAGATCCACGAACACCCAAAATCTGCATTCAAACACGTTTTCCATTAGTCGCTAAACAAAAAAGGGTAATCTCCGTCTTTTGCAACCTTAACGAGAATTGAACTAATACTTGCCTTGATTGACAAAAGTGGCTTAGCCCACTTATACCACCGATGAAGGCTGACAAAAGTCTTTTTGACAGATATCTGCATCACAACAGACTTCATTAAACAGTATCACATAATCATGTGATTTAAAACCACACATGGTAACTTACAGACCCAAAGAAAGAACTTGGCCTTCACATTGGAATACTAAACTACATACTTACCTATGTTCGTGTGACGAGAGGTGTTAGAGTATGCCCAAAGATCAATCATGGGATGGTTGTAATAACATACTTGATTTATCATGTTTATTAATATAAGGCGTTACCATTATTATTTCAGTTTCTTTTCTGTGTGTATAAATAAATTGTTTTATAATAATGTCCTAAGAATAATATGATTATTCTTAAAAGATCCTTAGTCAAGTATTATTGTTAGATAGGAAAACGATAATGCATTAAGACTAACATGCAGTTGATTGATGATAAAGAGTTATCATTGATATGGAATGTTAGAATCGATGCATGAATATGTGTGTTAGAGAACAACATATTGGATTGACCCATTATGAGTATGTTTCCTGGATTATTATGTAATTGTCACGACATTACTCATAGTGATTAATATGTATATGATCCTCAGACTTGAGATCATCATAATCCCAACATCGTGAGTAGTATATTTTGATACAGTCAAACGTACACCGTAACTGGTTGTTCTATAAAGGCTGATGTTGGATATACCACAATCGATGTAAAGGGATATGGTTGGTCGATATAGAATAAGTCTCTCCTACATAATGGGAGTAATATCTTGGGCCACTTGATTAAATGAGACTAGAAATGATGGCCATGCTCAAATAAGTTGATATGAGATGTCCTATTTATTTGTATATTGTAGTCTGCTTAAGGTATCAAGGAACATGGAATAGACTATACAAGTGTGACTATTCCATGACTTGTGTCCAATCCAGAGATAAAGGACTTAAGGATTATTGCATAAAAGGTTAATCATAAAAAAAAAAGATTATGTCGAATCATGATCTCTTGTGACTTAGGTAGCAATGATGCATTGCTAGATGCCACTCATTGTTTGTAACATTGAAATCGTTCTAGTATTACTGCTAACGTTACAGGAACCTATAGGGTCACACCCTATAGTTGAAATGAACGGAATAAACCATAGTTGATATTATTTTTGGGTTTCGCTTGAATTAAATTAATTATAGAATTAATTTAATTCGGTAATCAAATTTCCAACACATTATGTACAAGTTTGTTGTACACATAATGAGGACATGAATTTGGTTAGCATATGAATTCAAATAAATATATGGTTTATCGAAATTATATTATAATTAATGTAATTATAATTTTCGGTTTAAAATATTATTATATTTATTTAATTCCTAAAAACCCTAAAATAATAGGATATAAGAATCCCGTTTTTCTTTGTTTTTGTCTAGCAGCCGTCAAAGAAAAATTACTTTCACAACCGTTTTGGGGATTTCTTCCGTTCGTAGTCAACTGGGTGAATTACGTAGAGGTCGGAGTCTCGATAGATTGCGGCTTGGTTCGATTGTAGATCAGACTACACATTGTTGAGAAGTTGCTGTCTACCAGAACAAACATTAGGTAACTTCGTAACCCTTTTCACCCCGATTCGTTCCTCACACATGGATCCGTGGTTAGGGTCGCCGATTATTAAATTTTTCTGCTGCGCCGTAGGGGTGTCGGCGCTCCAACAAGAGGAAGGTTTCGACGGCTTAAAAACACTTGAATATTCCTTCTCTCCTTGAGGAACTCGAATTGTCAGATAATGGAATTGCGACAATCGGCTGAACCACAATCAATAAGGGAAAAACAAATAGCTCTAGATCACAAAGTTAAATACTAAGAGATAGAAATCAAAGACAGAGTGAGAAGGACATTCGGCCAAAGAAAAAGAAGAGAAGAGAAAAGTGATTCGGCTCAGCAGAGAAGAGAAGAGAAGAGGGAAGAGAAAAGGGATTCGAAAAAGATGGAATTTGGCTACAACAAACAAAAACGAAAGAAAAAGAAAACTAAAGTGAATAAAATGAAATAAATGAGCAAGCCCGAGAGCAACTCCCAGAACTTGGCAAAATTCTACACCAAAACTAAAACGTGAAACCTAAAACTCACAGAAATCGAAACAAACTGAGAAAAAAACTCCAAAATAAACCAAAACCGATAACCTTACGTGAACAATGATCAAATTCGGCACAAACACCCTCCCCCAGCCGAATTCTCAATGCTTGACTTACCTCAAACGACACAACACTCCTCACAAAACAACTCCTTGATTTTCTCCTAAAATCTCTCCCCTTATCCCTCCTTGATTCACTCCACCCAATCACAATCCCACTATTCTCTCCATGATTCACACATGTATTCAAATTCCACAGCATTTCGGTCAAACTCCACCACCTCACTGCACAGGTGGTAAAAATAAACACTCTACAGTACAGCACAGAACTCGAACCTCAGACCTTAAGAGTACTTCACACGCCACCTACCACTGGACCAATAGGCTCTTTTTGTCATAAAACAAGCATTAATATTTATAAAGCCTATGTGCCAGTGTCCAGATTCAATTAAGATAAAAACTAAAAATTCTGCAAAAGCCAAGACTTGAACCCAAACACACCCAAAACACTTAGCCAATAAAGCAAACAAGCAATTTTTGCCAAAACATACAAAAATTAAATACTTGAATTTTGGGGCGTTACACAAGTGGAATATGAATTTATCACTTTTTACAAGAACATCTTCAATAATACCCCTAGAAAATCTAATGGTTCTATCTGCTAATAGAAAAGTCATCCTAGTTTGTTTGGGTTTCCCAAGACCTAATTGTTTAAACATTTTATAGGGCATGACATTAATACTCGCCCCTAAATTAGCCAAAGCATTATTAATATTCAAACTACCAATTAAATATGGAATAGTAAAACTCCCTGGATCTTTCAATTTGTTGGGTAGTTTATTTTGCAAAATGGCTGAGCAAACTGCATTTAGCTCCACGTGCAACGAATCATCTAACTTCCTCTTGTTCGCCAAAGGCTCCTTTAAAAATTTAATGAAATTGGGTATCTGCAAAAGAGCTTCAATAAACGGTAAGTTAATATGTAATTTTTTTAAAGGTTTAAAAAATTTACCAAATTGTTCATTCAAGTGATCTCTCTTCGTCGTGTTAGGAAATGGCACTCGAGGTTTATATTCCTTACAAACCAGTTTTTGTTCATTCTGGCTTACCTCAACCTTACCTTCACTTACCACACTTTCTTGCCTCAGTCCTGATTCAGATTCAACTAACCCTTCTTCATCTGCAATAGTAATTGCATGAAGCTGTTCCCTCAGGTTAGTTTTGGTATTGCTAAGCAAGCTACCTTGTGGTCTTTCTGATATTACCGTAGCAAGCTGACCTATTTGGTTCTCGAGCCCTTGAATTAACGCTTGCTAATTTTTAAGTGTTGTTTCAGTGTTCTGAAAACGAGTTTTCGACACCGAAATAAACTTCGTTAACATCTCCTCAAGATTCGGCTTCTTCTCTTGCTGGTAAGGTGGTTGTTGAAAACCTAGAGGAGGTTGTGCTCTCTGATTGGGATGATTCCTCCAACCTGCATTATAAGTGTTACTATAAGGATTATTTTGATGCCTAAGATTATTACCCATATAATTGATTTGTTTGTTCTCTGTGTTAGGATTGTAGGGTAAATAATCTGGATTGTTCATTCCCTCTCTATTTGTGTTGCATTGCATCATCGGTTGTACCTGCATAGAAACACATAAACCATCAATTTTCTTATTTAACAATTCTACCTGATTCGATAACTGGTGACTGCATCTAAATTGAAAACACCAGCTGATTTCTTTGGCTTTGTCCTCATGACTTATCACTAATAATTGTCCAGTGTCATCTCCTCTATAAACTCATAAGCCGCTTCAGGTGTTTTGTTGTTCAATGTACCACCGGTTGCTGCATCGATCAATTACCTAGTTGAGGGATTCAAACCGTTATAGAAGGTTTAAATCTGTAATCATAAAGGTAACCCATGGTGAGGGCACCGTCTCAATAAATCATTATACCTCTTCCATGCACCATATATGGTCTCTAAGTTGATCTGAACGAAGAAAGATATATCATTCCTCAACTTGGCCGACTTAGCGGTGGGAAGTACTTCAATAGGAATTTCTCGATCATTTGCTCCCATGTAATGATAGAACTTCATGGTAAAGAATTCAACCACTGTTTAGCTTTGTTCCTCAATGAGAAGGGAAACAACCGTAGGCGAATGGCATCATTAGAAATGACATTAATCTTGAAAGTATCACAGACTTCCAGAAAGTTAGCCAAATGAGTATTGGGATCATCGTCTTGCAAACCATCAAACTGAACAAATTATTGTATCATCTGAATAGTGTTCGGCTTCAATTTTAAATTATTTGTAGCAATAGTGGGTCTCACAGTACTTGATTTAGCCCCAGTTAGAGTGGGTTTGGCATAATGGTACATAGTACGAAGGGCGGGATTTGGATTTGCAGGATTTGCCGCAACTGCAAGAGCTAGCTGATTATTCTGATTATCACCCATCTCCTCAATAATAATGATAACGTCCTCTTGCTCGTCTACTATACTCTGTATGTGACATCCCTAAAGTGACCCTAGTTGGAAAGTGGTTTCGGGACCACGAAACCGAGTCTTATAAATAATTAAAGGTTATATTCTGTGTTTATGATGTGAGTAAATGCTTGTGTGATAGTTTCATACTTCAATTTGGTCAGTGTATGTGAAAATTATTAGTAGGGACTTATGTGAGACAATTTAGAGATATGCTAGGCAAGTGCTAAAGTGGCCTATTAGTATATGTGGGAAAGTTCTTGTCCTTGCATGTCAAATTAGCCAAACTATAGGTAGTGGCCGGCCATGCTACAAATTGTATAGTCAAGTGTGAATTTTATATTAACTTTAATTAACTAGGTGCCATATTAGTATGGAGGAGGGAATAAAATAAAAGGTTAGAAATAAAGTAAAGAAAGGAAGGAAAGGGGTGAAAGAAACAAGTCTTTATTCTTGTTTCTTCTTGGCCGATTCTAAGAGGGAGAGAGGGAGCAACCATTCGGCAATTCTAAGTCATGAATAAGGTGAGAGATTCATGTTAGCTTATGGATTTTTTTTAGCATATTTTGAGTTAGGTATTAAGTTCATTACATAGCCCATGACAAAATTTTTAGTTTCATGGTGTCTTGAGCATTTGGCCATGGGGGAAATTGGTTAGTGGGAGGAGAAACCAAAGTAATTCATCTTGTTCCTCCATTGTCGAAACTTGAAAGGAAAAAGAATAAAATTTTTTGTTCGAGTTTCGGCTATGGTGATTGCTAGAAGAAGATATGTTTAATGCCACCTTTAGAAATGTATGCATAATTTGGATGATTTGTTTGAATTCTACCTATTCCATGGATTAAATTTAGGCTATTTGGAAGTTTGAAATTTGGCTAAGAAGCTTGAAATTTTAGTTGAAGCTTTGATGTCATTAGCTTGGAAAATTATGTTGGATGTGTTAAGTTACTTGTTATTTTAACTTAAACGTTGAGGTTAGCATTTGGGTTGTTGAATATGCCGAACTTGGATAGGTTAGCATTTGGGTTGTTCAATATGCCGAATTTGGATTTAGGGAGAGAAATAGGTAATCGGTCATGCTATTTTATTGATAAAATAATTGTTAAATGTTTCATATGTTATATAAATGAGCTTGTAAGTGAATTTGAAGACTTGGAAAAATTTTGGAAGAGAAGTGCCGAATGTGATTTTTGGGTGTGACTTAAGGGGTAAAAATATGGTGGCTTGAGTTTAGTAATATTCGGCCATATGTGATGATATATTGAGCCTTATATATTCGGTCTTATAGATATGTACCTATGTAATGATATAATGAATTTGGTATATCCGGTTATATAGGTAAATATTTATGGAGTGTTCCAATTGAACTTGTAATTTCGACCACATATGTATATATAAATAAATATATATTTGTAAAGATATGTTTGATCTTGCATATTCTACTAAATAAGTGATGATGATATATGAAGTTAAATGTGGTTTTGTAAACTTGTATAGATGTGTGAAAGTATATCTTAATTTATAATGATATTTGGCTCTGGAAGTGATTTGAAAACTTGCAAAATGCTAATCTTATAAGTATTCGGCCAAATTGGTAGATATGATAATCATGTGTGGTTATGAAATTGTTAAGTTAAAATTTATTATTCATTAATTTAGTAAATTAGTTTATTAAATTCAAATATGCAAGGTAATAAGTTAGTAAAATGTCCCTTGATAGTTTTAATCTATTATATGGGGATAAATGTAATTGTTGAGTGTAGCCTAGTAATATATTCGATTTTGTATGAGTAGGGCATATGTATGATGTTTAAATAGCTAGTTAGTAAGGTCATTTGTACCTTAAATATATGATATATATGTATTAAATTAAATTGCTTAATTGATAAGTAATTGAATAAATCTATTTGTTTTAAATCAAGCTCAAGAGCAGAAAGTGTCGAAATCAGATAGGGGAAAAGAGAAAGCAATGGAGTCGTCTATCCATAACTATTCAAAATATCCGAGGTAAGTTTTAAGTATTAAAGCCTATAATGTGATTGAGTATGATATGTTAAGCACATATTAAAAGAATCATAACTCTATTGTAAATCTTTATGCATATAGCCTAATGGTTATTATGAAGTATAGGTAAGTTATTGATATGATATGTTGCCAAATGGATATGATATTATGAAGTGCTGAAAGGATATGTCAGAAGAGTAAAATTGTGATAAACCTGCTCAGGACAGCAGCAGTAACATGAATTTAGAAAATCACCATAAATTCATGGATTTGAATTAGAGGCTGAATGAGACATGAAATTAAAGCTTAATGAGTCTAGTTTCTTATAAAAGAAACCGTGCAAGCAAAGGAATTTCTGATAATGAGAAATTTGATTCGTAGTGAAGAGTGGTCAGATTAGTCAAGCAGTGAAACAGGGGAAACTTTAAGAAAAATCTGGTATTGATTGGCCAAACCTAAAATTCTGGAAGTTTTATGGATGGAAGACATACGAGTCTATATTCATGAAAAATTTACGGAAAGTGATTTGGAGTTTTGTAGCTCCAGTTATAAATAATTTAGTGACTATTGCTCAGGAAAAACAGCTTGTGCTGAATTTGAGATTGTGTTGTAAACCTTGATAAACTTGTTTTAGTTGCTTATAAGCTATTGATTAAACCCATATGTGAATTCTAAATTGTGATAAGGCCTAATGGCCGATGTGATGAATGTGAAAGTGTATATATATGTGATAAGGCCTAATGGCCGATGTGATGAATGTGAAAGTGTATATATGTGAATAGGGCTTAATGGCCGATGTGATGAATGTGAAAGTGTATATGTGTGATAAGGCCTAATAGCCGATGTGATGAATGTGAAAGTGTATAAATATGTGATAAGGCTTAATGGCCGATGTGATGAATGTGAAAGTGTATATGTGTGATAAGGCCTAATGGCCGATGTGATGAATGTGAAAGTGTATATATGTGAATAGGGCTTAATGGCCGATGTGATGAATGTGAAAGTGTATATGTGTGATAAGGCCTAATAGCCGATGTGATGAATGTGAAAGTGTATATATATGTGATAAGGCTTAATGGCCGATGTGATGAATGTGAAAGTGTATATGTGTGATAAGGCCTAATAGCCGATGTGATGAATGTGAAAGTGTATATATATGTGATAAGGCTTAATGGCCGATGTGATGAATGTGAAAGTGTATATGCGTGATAAGGCTTAATGGCCGATGTGATGAATGTGAAAGTGTTTATATGTGACAGGGCCGAGTGGCCAATGTGATGGATGTGAAAGTGCATAAATGTGATAAGTCCCGAAGGGCATTTGTGTCAGTACTATATCCGGGTTAAAACCCCGCAGGCTTTATGCGAGAATATTATCACTGATTAATGTCCCTAAGCTTCGTGCTCGTACTATATCCGAGTTCTAAGGACCCGATGACTACGTGTGGGGATTTTGTCCGGGTAAGACCCGATAACTTCGTGTGGAGATTATGTCCGGGTGAGATTTCGTAATAAGAATTGCTTATAAATATATTCAATGCGAAAGGTTAAACAGGTATGTACTCCAAGTTTATATGTGAGCTTGATTTGCACTAAATCATAAGGTAGTTATGTGATGCATACGAGAGCAATCTATGAGACTATTCTTATGATTATGTGACATCGGATCAGTGTGAGGGGTGATGTGAAATCATACGATATATCTATGTCACATGAGCTCACTTTTATGTGAAAGTTTATCTGCCTATTGTATATGATGAGATGTGCGTATTCGGAAAAGGGATAGTATGCCCGACGGAAGAGTGAAATAAAAATACGAACAACTAGGTTATAATTTGTTTGTTATCTATTGCCACTGCTTAAAACTTACTAAGCATTGTAATGCTTACTCCGTTTACTCTGTTTCCTCTGTTTTATAGATCTCATTGCGAAGCTACAGGCTCGGGGATCGTCAGCAACTAGTCACACTATCACTATCCACTGTTTGGTACTGCTATGTTTCGGATTGTCTTATGGCATGCATAAAATAGACTAGTGGCGGAAGAATATTTTGGTTAATGTATATAGCCATGCGAAAATGGCTTATATATGTTCGAGCATAATGTTATAATCATTTGGTATGGAATGGTTAATCGCTATCATGATTTGTGCTATTTATGCAAAAAGGGCTAGTTGAATCATGGAAACTATGAAATAGGTAAAGTCTACCTTAAAGGCAGATGCTGGCAGCAGCAGTGATGTAGATTTGGAAAATCACTAAAAATAGTAGGATTGGAATTAAATAGTGAATAAATTATGTAAACGAAACTTGATGAATCTATTTTCATAGGAAAGTAACGAAATGATCATATGGACAGTATGTTAAGAGATATTCAGGTTCTCGTGAGACAGGACCAGAACGGTTTCTGGATTCCCTGTTCCGACTTTGGAAATTCATTATAAATTAACCAGAGATAATTAGGAGTTATGCCATATATGTCTGGATTCCTCTCTGAGTCTAGTTTCTATAGAAACAAACGGCATCAGTATTGAAGCCCTGTGCAGGGAGATATCCAAGTCGTAATACGCAAAGGTCAGTGTAGTCGATCCCTGTAACATGGGAGACTTTGACTAATAAACTGTACTAATTGGCCTGACCAAAAATTCTAGAAAAAAATATGTAGATGGCCATATGAGTCTAGTTTCAGGGAAAAATTACGAAACTGATTTTCGAGTCGTGAAACTCAAGATATGATTTTTAAGGTGACAGTGTCGCAGTTAGCCAACTGCCTGGAAAATTTTAAAATGGACTGCGATAGTAAGCGAATTTAGTCTGTGAACCCCTCGTGTCCGACTCCGGCAACGGTCTCGGGTACGGGGTGTTACACTATATATTGTGCCTTGCTTCTCTATGATTTCTATTAGCTGTACTTTCAATTTCACTATCAAATAGTAATGGTCCCGACGGGTTTTTTCTAGTCATAAACTAAAAAAACTTGCTAGAAGCAAATAAAAGAAAAATTAGAAAACAAAAATTAAACTAAAAAACAAAAATAAAATGCAGCAAAAATAAATTGCTAAATTAATAAAAATCAAGAGTTCCTAATATTTTAGTCCCCGGCAATGGCGCCAAAAACTTGATTGTCTCTAAACTAACTATAAATATGACAAGGCAAGCGCACCTATCGAGCAATAGTATAACTACGGTGAGTAGGGAATATCGTATCCATGAGGACTAAAAGTACTAGTAATTATCGTTCTCTATTATTTAGCCGACAAATTGGAGTAATTGTTTTTAATCTAAAATTACTAAACTAATTTAACTAAGAATGCAACAGAGAATAAAATAGGAAAATAATCGAAGATACCATTGAGAGAAACAATACCCCGGAAAGAATCCACCTAGACTTCACTTATTATTATGAATTTGAATTAAATGATTTATTCACTTGTGCCTTAATCCGTAGAAATCTCTAAATTATGTTAATATCTCTTTCGAGAGTAAGAACAACTAACTCTAGATTGATTAATTGAAATCTCTTTCTAATTAAAACCCCTATTGTCGCATTAACTCGATCTATGGATTCCCCTATTTCGTTTGACTCTAATCCAGTAGATTTATGACGTCCTATTTCTAGGATTGCATGCAACTCCACTCAATTATGCTAGATCTACTCTTAAACAGGGAATTTTGCTCCACTGAAATAAGCACATTAAACATGAATTAATATCCTTAGATTATTAAAACATGAAATAAGCATACATAATTGAGAACAAGAATCAAGTAATTATCATGTAAATCAGAAATCAAATAATAAGATTCATCATAGGTTTCATCTTCCCTATGTATCTAGGGAATTTAGTTCATAGTCCTAAATAGAAACATCTCAAAGTTAAGATAACAACAAGACATAAAGAAACCCAAATAAGCTTCTAAAGAAATTAAATGGAGATCTTCAATCTTGAAGGAGATCCGCTTTCGAGATGATTCTGATGGCGTTCTTCGAGTCTTTTCTTCAATCTTCTATGTGTGTCCCCTTAGGTCTTCTTCTAATTGATATTTATAGACTTTAGAATGCTCAGAAACCTTAAAAATTGGATTTTTCTGCGATTTTGGGAAACAGGGTGCGAAATCAAAACAGGCTGGCACATGGGCGTGTGCCTAGTCTGTGTGGCTCACACGAGCTTGTAACCAGCCTATGTGGAAATGCCCAGGCTGTGTGGATACTGAAAATAGCTATTTTTATCTGATTTTGGCTTGTTTTTCACTCCTTTCGTTCCCCTATGCTCACCTAAGTATAGAAACATGAATTTAAAGGATTAGGAGCATCAAATTCACTAATTTACATGATAAATCATCCAAAAACGCATCAAGAATGGGATTAAAAACATGTTACTTTTATGGCTTATCAAATGTATTTTTATGAATTTAGAATATGTATTGCATTGATGTATGAATTGAATGTTTACTGTTCTGTTTGTTTGGTAATGCTCTGTAACTTTGTTCCGGCAACGGATACAGGTTAAGGGTGTTACAGATGGATTGGAAAATTCATCAGCTGGATGTTAAATCAGTCTTTCTGAATGGCTATTTCTAAGAAGAAATCTATGTGGAGCAACCTTCTAGGTTCGCAGTTAAAAGAAAAGAGGAGAAGGTATGTAGGCTTAAAAAAGCCTTATACGATTTGAAATAGGTTCCACGAGTTTGTTACGTGAGGATAGATGAGCACTTCGTGAGGTTGGGATTTGAAAAGAGTCCTAGCAAGCCTACCTTATATGTAAAGAAAATTGGCGAACTCACTTCACTAATTGTTTCGTTATATGTAGATGATCTACTTGTGATTAGAAGTAGCGAAGTCTTAGAAAAGGAGTTTAAAGAACAAATGGAGAACATGTCCGGTATAGTTTAATAATTTTCAAAAAAATTATTATTAAATATAATAAGCAAAGTCTAATATTAAAATAAGTATAATATATAAATTCTACTTTGATCATTTTAAACAGAACATAAGATTTGAATCCAGTTAAACTATAAGAAAATAAGCTATATTTGTATGGCTATTAATTACATATACTGTACATTAAGTATGACTTTCAAAATATTATCCAGTCTATACATGCCATAAGTTAAAAATTTAAAACATTTAATACCGAGACTGTAGATAGAGTGATGATCTTGCTGACGATCCCCGAGCCTGAAACTTGCTCTTTAAGTCTATAAAACAAAGAGACGTAAACAAACAAAGTAAGCTTTTATAGCTTAGTAAGTCTATAGCATAACTAAAATACTTATAAAAGAATCATATAATTCCTTAAGTAAAATTGTTAAGATCACAAATACCCAATATAATTACTGTTCATACACTAATATCTTAAGTCATTTTGTTGATATCTAAAAGAATTTATATTTAACTAATACATATAAACGAACATATGAATATACATTATATGCATATAACCGAGTTATTAACATTCTCATTAATTTCATATTTTGATTACTAGTGTACTTATCACTTGCACTTCTTCGAATGCATATATATATATATTATTCAAACACATATGCCAAAAGCAAACAATTATACTTATCAACCACATGTGCCGACTGCACATATATATATACTTATAATTCACATATGCCGAATGCACACACATATATATATCCAACAATTTCATGATAACCAATATATATATACTTACCAAACACAAAGATTCGAGCTTTTATATGCTCATCAAAAACATAGAAACAAATGTTCATATATTTATCCAATACAAATAACCAAATCATATACATATATACCCAATGTATATAATCACTTAATTAAAACAGATTCACTGGCACTTAGCCTACTAGGCTTAAAGCCTGATTCAGATCACCGGCACTTAGCCTGCTAGGCTTATAGCCTGATTCAATTCACCGGCACTTAGCCTGCTAGGCTTTAAGCCTGAATTGATTCATTGGCAATATACTTGCTAGGCGTTGAGCCTGAATACGCAATTCACATTAGATATAATTCATTTTCAAACTATATTTGTATACAAAGTCCATGCATAAAGATTTAGCTTAAAATTCATAACTTATATCATTGATACACATGGTTATATAAAGTTCAATCACCAATTCCAAACTTGATAATTCAATGACTCAACCGAATACTTTTATATATATCTTTCTACTATAGATCCAACTACTACCATCATAATATTTAACTTCTATTATACTTAAATAATATACATTTCACATTCAAACATATTAAAATAATCTAAGCTAACAATTTCATACTTTTGATTCAATGCAAATCTTAAACATATATACATTCGACCATATATATCAATATATAATTCCATACCTAATTTCAATACAAGAAATTATACCTGTACATATATATACATATATACATATTTGAATTTATCATGTACTTATATAAATTCATACTTAATTTCACAACAAGAATTTATACATGTATAATGCATAATCAAACCTCACACATTTAAATAATAACATATCTAAATTCAATACAAAAAAATATATGCATGTATATTTACATGCTTAATCGAATTTATTATATATTTTTAAAACATACATATTATAAATCAAATCCAAAAGTTTACCATGTATATACTTATAAATTCATTCGACCCTTTCGTATATATTTATGTTATCCAAAATTTTGATTAAATCAATAATTTATACATGAATATACATACATGAACTTGAATCTTGTATATACATATAAAACTCTCATACTTCAATCATGATCAAGAACATTTATAAATACATATGATTATATACCTTTCATACTTTAACCGTTCGCAAAAATTTATATAAGTATAATCTTATATGTTCGAACATTAGAAATACATATATATATATATAAATCATTCATACTTTAAATATATTAAATAGATATACTTTAAGTTCTGCAAAAATACAATACATATACATGTATCTATATATATATTAGTTTAATAACATTTAATAGTTAATAGACTTACCTCGAACGATGAAAAGTCGAAACCGGACTATTAATCGACAACTTTAGCTTTTCTCCGATCCAACCCGATTTCTTCGGTTCTTGATCTAAATATATTCAAAATGAGCTAGTTTAAATATAATTACATTCAATTTAGTCCAAGAGCGCATAAATGGATAAATTACTATTTTTTCTTGACATTTACACTTTTTGCAATTTAATCCCTATTGCATAAAACACAAAATACACAAAATTTCCCACATTATACAAGGGCTGAATATCCCTAATGCTCATACAAGTCCACACATTTCATTTATTTTACATTTTAGTCCCTCAAAAATTTAATTTCACAATTTATCCCTAATTTTTCAATTTCACCAAAAATTCAAAGACAAAATATGTTAATCTTCCACATATATTCCATATTTCATCATCAACTATTACAAAGCTCAAGCATTCATCAATGGCATACCACAAAATCAACATCAAATTCAAAAATTAAAGCATGGTTCTTGTAGTACACAAAGCAACGATCTCAAAAACGTAAAAATTATCAAAAACCGAAACAAAATCATACCTTAATCAAGTTTGTTTTGTGTCGAAACCTAGCTTGGTTTTTCATTCTTTTCTTTCGTTAATATTCAGCCATGGAAGAAGATGATAGCTAGTTTAAATTTCATGTATTTTTAATTACATATAATGTAATACTAAGCTATTTACCTTACTAACCTTATTTACTAAATAATATATATTTAAACATTAAGGTTAGTCTTGTCCATAACCATCCACTATCTATATAGTGGGTTTATTGCACTTTTAAGCCTCCTAATTAATAAGACATCAACAAATAGATGCTTTTAAATTAGATCCCTAGGTTTTCATTTTACACGATTAAGCCCTTTTTATCAAATTGAGCACTCAAACGATCAAATTTTCATACGAAATTTTCACAAACTGAAATTCTCATACTGTAAATACTAAAATAATTTTAAAATATTTTTCTGACTCGAATTTGTGGCCTCAAAACCACTTTATCCGATTAGGGTCAAAATTGAGTTGTTACATGTTCGAAATGTCAGATCTTGGGGAAATGAGATATTTTCTTGGGATCGAAGTTTGACAGGTTCAAGAAGAAATTTTCATAAGTCAACAGGGCTTCGCATTAAAGATTTTGAAGAGGTTTTTCATAGTGAAGTGTAAACCAATCAGCACGCCTATTGCTCTTGGAGAAAAACTCTATAGTAGTGAAAACTTTTAGAAAGTTGATGAGAAGAACTATCGAAGCCTTGTGGGTTGTTTGTTGTACCTAACAATAACACGAATAGATATTATGTTCGTAGTAGGCTTGTTGTCAAGATTTATGCACTCTTGTGATATTTCTCATTTCAAAGCGGCGAAGAGGGTGCTGAGATACATCAAAGGAACAATTGATTTTGGTGTTTGGCTCGCAATAGCGAACACCGCAGTAGCAAACTCTTTAAAACTTTTTGGGTACACTAACAGTGACTGGGCTGGATCAGTGGATGATATGTGAAGTACCTCCGGATATTTCTTCTCACTAGGATCTTGGGTACTCTTCTGGAGTTTTAAGAAGCAATTAACAGTTGCTTAATCCACAACTAAGGCTGAATATGTAGCTGCAATTGTTAATCAAGCAATTTGGTTGAGAAATTTTTTTTTTATTTGAACCATGTGCTGATTGAAGTAACTCAAATTTTTTGTGACAACCAGTCTACCATAGCAATTGCGAAGAACCCAACTTTCTTGGAAAGACAAAGCATTTTAAAATCAAGTATTACTTTGTAAGAGAAGTCGAACAGAGCAAAGAAGTGACTCTGGTTCATTGCAGTACTGAGGATCAACTTGCAAACATCCTGACGAAACCACTTCGAAAGACGAGGTTTGAGGAGTTGAGGAATAAATTTGGTGTTCACAGCATGAAGGTCAAAGAGGAGTGTTGCAAGATGACGATTCATGCAGCAAACACACTTGGCGAACCCATCAAGATTGGAAAGCTCACAGAAAGTGGTGAGCTCATTAATTTTGGCGAACTAAAAAATATGAACAGGATTTGAAGAGCTTACTTGCAAGACAAGTTAAACAAAATATATTTACTTTCTAGAAGATTTAGTTTTTTATTTGTATAATATATTTAGCATTTATTAGTATAAATATATTTGTTATTTCTTTTCATATTTAGGAGTTTTTTCTTGCTATAAATACCCTTGTTACATTGTTAAAAATAGATGAGTGAAACATAATAAAAACCTTAGCAGACAATTTTGTTGCTAAATTTTTCTCGCTTCTTCTCTACAATTCTTTCTTTATTAGTATCAAAATTCCAACAGATACTAAAGAAGAAAGAATTGCAGAGAAGAAACGAGAAAAATTTAGCAACAAAATTGTCTGCTAAGGCTTTTATTATGTTTCACTTATCTGTTTTGAACAATGTAACAGGGTTATTTATAATAAGAAAAAACTCCTAAATATGGAAAGAAATAACAAATATTTTATTCTAAAAATGCTAAATATATTATGCTAATAAATGCTAAATATATTATGCTAATAAATACTAAATCTTCTCGAAAGAAAATATATTTTGTTTAACTTGACTTGCAAGTAATCTCTTTAAATTCAATTCGTATTTTTAGTTCGCCAAAGTAATGAGCTTGCCACTTTTTGTGAGCTCGCATCTTTACGTTCAATGTTCGTCATTGCATGGATGGTCACGTTCCAACAAAACTCTTAAAGAAACTTTCAAGTCCCTCAAGGTACCAAGCTATGAAATGCCAAATGGGAGTCCAAGATTTTTGTTTCATGCTATCAACATGTATATGATAAGCAACAAATGTATATACAAGGATGAAAGTTATTATATTAGCTAGAGAATAAACAACAAATGTATATGATAAAGAAAGATGTAGATTTGTTCATTAAAATTCTTTTCATTTATAACAGATGCAGTAAACATGTATTTTTTACCAATATACAAGGATGTACAGAAAAATTGTATAAAGTTGTTTTCTATTGCCATATGTTATAACTTTCTGCAGCCTAATGGCTAAGGATGTTGAGAACAGAAACTCTAGTTTTGACCAAGCACTCCACTCCATCTCCAAGATCTTGAATGCTTGACTCCTATTTCTGCAACTCAATTTGTGCATCATCATGGCTCATTTTACCAGATTTTCTGGTCTTGTTACCAATGAGAGTGCACAAAACTGCATCCATTTTCTCGATTTCATTGGTTTCCGTTGCTTCTCCCTCGTGTGTTACACGTTTGGAGCTCATCACTTGGACAGCAAAGACCAATTGGTCGATTTTGATTCCATCTTTGTGCCATTGATATGAGAAAAGAGGGATTCAAACACTGTGAATGCAACTCTTTGTACCTCTCCCAACATGCTAAATGCGGCCTCAGCATCGTTTTCTAACAGAGCAAAGCCACATTTACAAGCTTCCTGAGACTTGTTTCTTAACTTCTTTGCTTTCTTCCTTGAAGCAAAGTATTCCTTAGCTTCATATGTGAAACCAGCTTCATCGCCTCTTCTTCTTCTCAAAATTGATGGAAGTTGTTTGGTATCTTCCTTGGCCTGCAGTAAAAAGCATCCTTGGCCACACCACAAACACCCAAGAGCTTGAGAGACCCATTCAACAACTCGTTAACCTGTTTACCATTGCATTGTTGGGCTAATGATTTTTGTGTAAGAGGCAGTTGAAGCAAATTATCAACCAACTCATACAGATTACTAAGGCCACTTAGTTTTTGGCTCATTGATGAAGATGATGATGAGGCGGATTCATTGGCCTTTAGCCTACACAGATGCTCATCAATTTGAGTAACAAGTGGATGAGGTCTAGAAGGCAAGCTGCTTGAACGAGCATGAAAATTGGATTTTTGGTTCAAAGTTGAAGAAGCCATCTTTTTTGTCTTGGAGCAAAAGGCTAAAGGCTTAGATGTACAAGTTGATCAACTCAATGCACCTTCCCATTCAACCCTCGAGCTGCGATCGTATATATCGGCAACTATGGAAGACAAGGAATCTCATCTGCAACCTCCATGAATCCTAACATGACCCTGATCTGAATCTCAACATTTTTGCTGCCAATGTTTGCTCATTGTCTCCCACCCCACCCCAAAAACTCTTTAAGCAATTTATTTATATAAATATTATGAGCCTACACATTTTTCTACAGAAATGAAGGCTTAATTATTGTGCACGAGTGGCACTGTGGCCCCTGTCTCCTCTCATAGACATAGGGGGGTAGCAAGATTCCAGTGATGCTTGTGCTACTTCTTTTAATAATTCGTTAATAAAATAAGGAACTATAGGTACATACAGGGTTGCTTGCGAGAAAAAAGTGGCCCTTTTCTTTGTAGGTGAGACAGGACTGCAATGCCGGTGATGCTAAACTTGAAATCTGAAAAAAAAAAAAAAATGAAACCTCTCCCACGAATCGGCACATTTGAAAACAAGTGTTTCTTAGCGTGGACATTTAAAGCCAGGAATGACATTTAAGCCTTGTTGTCCCCTATCTTGTTCTTCCCACTGCAACAGTACCGGGAAGATTGTGAAAAAAAATTGTTAACATGGGCGACCAGGTAAGTTGGAGTCGGTCACTGGACACATTTCCACATTATTTCAGCTTAGCTCCAACATTCTGGAATCTCCGTCAATGGTGAAATGAATCTGTTAGATTGATTTAGCCATCAATGATGCAAGTTTCGATGCAATGCAAGGTTTGAAGAGCCCCTTAGTCCATGCAACTTGAGGGACGAGATAAAAGCATTCTCAGAGAAAATAAAAGTAATTGGATATGTTACCATTCAAGTTCTTCTAAGAAGAGAAAATATTTCATTACGTTTCTTTTTTTCAATACAAAAGAATTTGTCCGTTCAAATTGAAGTAGACAGACATACAAAAATATCTATAAGAGATTGAGAATTGCTTCAAAAACCCTATTGACAAGAAAGATTTGTGTTACACGTTGCTGAAATGGTGGAGCCTCCTTATTGAGTTAAGCATAGCATATATTTGCAAACATGAAGGGCAGGTACACATCATCACAAATGGGGAAAAAATACACATTCTTTGCTATTTCGTACACTTCCAATTTGAAATTCAATTTCAAACTCAGATTTTTACACAAACTTTTGGCAGCCTCAACAAGAAAATGGTACAGGAATGTAGAATCAAACACTATATTTTTGTTCTCACGATCCCTTAACGACCCGTTGCTTCTTTTCTTCAAGTCCAGCAGCTTCGTTCAACATGTCTGCAGCGTCTTTATGCATGTCTAGTTTGGCAAGAGCAACTGACTGCATATAGAAGGCAGTCGGCCACTCGGGATTCACAATTTGCGCCTGCATTGCATCTGCAAGGGCAGCATCTGGTTGATCGCAAAATAGATAGCACAGGCTGCGTCGAGCAAAAACAGTTGGGGAGACCATGGTTCCGACATCTATGAACTGCACAGAAAGAAAAGGTAGCCATAAGGCTTCCATCCCAACTCAATATAATTTAATACTCGTCTTGGTTTAACGGTTATCTCATTACAGCACGATTAAAGTTTATTTGGATGCTCAAGAGAGTCAACCTAAAACAATATAACCTCAGTTACATTAAAGGTCGGTCTGGTCAAGGCTAGTTGCTTGATAATATCATATCTAATTTGTGGTAAAAACAAAAATTTAATTTCCAAGAAATATATTTCTGGATGAGAGAGTTAGAGAGAACCAATACCGTCCATGACAGGCAAACCAACAAGTAAAAGATTCCATTTAAACAATCTCAATTGTCCTAGAACTATCGAATTGTCAATAATTTAGCAAGATGACAATTTTTGACAAATTCTTAACCAAATAACATATAGTTCTTGACAAGTTAAAGTCCAGTACCTGGGAATAACAGTCAATGGCGGTTTTAAAATCTTTATCACGGAATGCATAGTCCCCACGCTTCCTAGCCTCAAGCATATCTCTCATCTGCTGGGTCCACTCTTGGAAAGATAACTGAAGCAATGCATCCACAATTATATGCACTTCTTAGCACAAGAGTAAAGAAAATGGATTTGAAGGATTCACTAAAACAAGTCATCACCTCATTTGTCCCTTCGTCATCCTTGTAGTGATTCATCACCAATATCTGATGAATTGCAGTAAGGTCAAGCCGTGAACAGGCCTCACCCATTGGTGAAAGAGGACGCTGTGGAGTTGGTGGAGCTTCCTCATATTTTGAGATTCCAAGCATAACATAAGATGGAACCTACAAGCCAGGAGATAAAATAATCAGGATCTAAACAGAAAGGCATGCTCTTTGGTCTTCAAAACCACAGCCACAAGGTAACAATTTTAATGTGATTATTCCCACATCATTTTTTAGCTCTGGGATGGCTTGAGGTAACAATAGCAAAGGTGAAGTATGTAAAGAAGTATAGATACACAACAGCGTAAGCATCTGGGACAACTCAGATACAACACTTGTTGTTTTCTTCATTAGATCTAGTCCTATTTAGTGATTTTAATTACTGCAGAAACCATATATGCAAGAGATTTTCAACTCCTCACTGAAGGAAATAGATGCAACCTCCAGGTTCTAAATCTTTGGCTCACCAATAAACAAAAAACAAACTGTAATAAATTGAATAGATAAAAGCAGCAAAGTTCCTTACATCAGGTTTGGTGTGCAATGGAGCAAGCGTGGCAACAAGATCCTTCATACTGGGCCGCTCCCTGGGTTCATATTGCAAGCATTGAGAGGCAAGGCCAACAACCACAGTTGCCTCCTCCATAGAAAATTTTCCCTCTAAATGTGAATCCATGAGGAGAACGATGTTTTTACCTCGTATCATATCAAGCGCCTGCAAACATGCACAGCCATCAAGATAAAACCAAAGTTTGTAACCTTCAAGACTAATACTGTCTGACAGTAGAACAGGTAAAGACATAAGCCAAGCAGCTGTTGAAATGGAATAGTTAAGTTTTGGTAAGTACAAGATTTCAAAATTAATCACAAAAAGCGAATTGCACAATAGCTGTTAACTGCACTAACTCGCAATTTGAATAGCAAGTTTGTATTTACAAGCATTCAAAGGAGCCATGATAAAATCACTGATTCCGGGATGCAGATCGTTCCAAAATGTATTAAAACAAAATTACACAATGATACATATGGGTCCCATGTGCTACAAATATAAGCCACTTAAATTCACTTACATGACTAGGAGGGATGTGCTTTCCACTAAGCAAATCAACAAGAACAGTGCCAAAGCTGTAAATAACGCTTTCTGGGGTGACTCTCCCTACTAGAAGCATATTTTTTAGAAAATTGAATGAAGAGAATCATGCAATTTGAAACAATAGAACAGTTTTCACATAGCTCAGCACTATGAAACAACGGATCGACAGTTTACCATACATCCAGAAATGATTTTATACTTACATAGGAATGACCAGAACAACTCACTCATCTATGGGAAACACCAAAAGAAAACAATTTGAACCATTAACATAGGAATCCATTTTCATAAAAAGCCTCCCACTCCCTGTTTGTCTGCTACAAAAATACTAACCAAGTTTTTGCAAGAGAAAGGAGAAACAGAACATTTCTAGAAGTTGCAACAGTAACTGTCAAAATACAAGTCTGCTAAAGTCGGTATCCTAACATCATTTCACAAAATTTACTCAAACTTCACTGAAGAACATCAGAATGAAACACAAAGGAAGAGAATGCTTTTTCTGAAAATGTGTCCAAGAATTGAAGCAAACCAATCATGTAGAGTAACATTAAAAAGGACCGAAGTAAACTCCAGATATGTGTAACAGATCAAATCCAGTACAGTTGGACAGGCAGAAGAACTGAGAATAAGTATTTTATGATGGTAACCACCAGAGATAAACCAGACAACAAATGAAGTTACCATTTCTTAGATACTCAGGAGGTGTGTAGGCAAGATTAGTGCTATAACTTTTCCCATCCCGGCTATTTTTCATCAGTCCGAAACATGAAAGACGTGGATCACCATCCTACAAAATCCATTAAGAAGCCATCAATTACTGCACCAAGTGTTTGTTAATGCTAGAATAAGAGGAGGAAAAAGGTATATACATGATAAGAAACCTTATATTCAAGAGACCAATACCTCATCAAAAAGAACCCTGTAAGCATTTAGATCATGGTATAATGGATGGCCCTCACTACTACAATAATCTAAAGCTTCAGCAATGCACGTAGCTACTCTTAAACGCATTGCCCATTCGATGGTTTGATTTTCCCCTGAATAATGTGAACAAAGATACAACTTTAGGCCGTGATAAACAGAAATGTCAAGATATATTATCAAGCTAAAAGCATTTAGCTGACAAAACTGTATATCAAACTTACCAAGTAAAATCAACCTGTAATCTATCCTATATGTTCAGTAAGGATTACAGGAACTCAAGAAATTAAAACAAAAATTATTGGATAAACCATTTATGGCATGAACAATGAATCAAGAATAATAGGAAGAGAAACAAAGGCTAAGGTCGAGTTACATAAGGCCTATTCTTGGCAACAATTAGCAAGAACAAAAATTCAAGCATGATAAAACTAGCTAAAAACTTAAAAAGATAAGCAAGAAATTAAGAAATTAAACAACATAAAGAAAAAGAGAAAAGAGAAAAGGAATCTTCAAGTTAAAAGAGAAAGAAAACTGACAATGAAACAAATGCTTAGCAAGAGTGTCATTGATCATATACTCAGCAACAAGCAGCCTTTCATCTCCATCACAGCAATACCCTATCAAATTGGCCAGCCTCCTGTGTCTCAACTTTCCCACTCCACATGCTTCTTCCTAAAACAAATCAACAAAACCCACTTCAAATATCCCACCAAAAACCCAAAATTTAAAAAAGCAATAAACCAAAAATTGATGGTACCACAAACTGTTTGGAGTCAGGCCAAGCCATCTCAGTAAACTTCTTAACAGCGATCCATTTCCTGTTCTGTAAACGACCTTTGTAAACAAGGTTAGGAGCTTTTTCCCCACTTTCAGAAACTATGTTATCTGAACTGAAATTATTGGTGGCAGCTTTGAGGTCAGCCAAGGAGAACTCAGAGAAAGAAGGGACTCCATTAGCAACAGCTGGGTCGGGTCCAGCACCTGAAACTGCTTGGCTATGGTTCCGGTGCTCCTGTTGCTGTTGCCGACTCTGGTCATTTTCTGGGTGGGTCTCTGTTAGACAAGATGATTGACAACAACCCATAATTCAGTTTTGATTGAAGCTTCCCGTTTGATTTTCAGAATAGAATCATGAGAGAAAAAGAAAAAAGGGCTTTTGGTTTTGACAAAAAAATAAAAAGAAGAAAAGAATGGGTTGAGGACTTTGAGGGGATTTGGGTTTGTGCCTTTGTTACCGTGGTTCCTTGTTTTGATCGTTTGGAGTTTGTTTATGTTACAGGTTTCTTCTTGTCTTGCCGGGACTGATGCTCTCTAACCAGGCTTTTTTCCTATTACAAAGGTTGTTTAATAACTTGTTGCTGTAAGTAACTAAAGTAGCTCATCATTTATAGCAGGAATCTATATTTTTTTTCCTAATACAACCCTGGACCTCAGGGAGTTTTTCTTTTAAAGACAATTTATTCATTTAATCAAAATAAATAATATTCAATCTTTCTCTTCTTCTTTTTTTATTTTCGTTGTGTAATTAAAGTAGTGAAGTAAAAAAAAATGGATGCTGCTTATTTTATTTAATAAAATAAGATAAATATAAAAATTTAAGATTTAAAACCATTTATTTTGGTGTGAAACTCATTTATTTTGCCACTAAGAAAATTACATTTTGTTTTCCTGTTAAACAACTCATTGACATATATGTCAACCCTTCTTCAATGGAAATTTGTATTGTTATTTGATAAAATTATATATATATATATATATATATGACTAGATTATGCAACAGTCAATATGTGTGCGAAAAAGTTATTAAATAAATTTACGTTTTTAGTTGAAATAGTAAAAGTGGGACTGTTTGAGTTCAAATCTATTGTGTACACATCTATTTTCTAGATTTTATATAAAATAAAAAAAGATAAAAAAAAATATTTACCCTTTTGTAAAAATAACGGGCTTTTAATATCAATTCAATCAAAACTTAAATATTAATATAGACAATATACTATAATAAATTTTTGGTTGAGTTTATACTATGTCAGGAGTATTTTTTTTCACCATATTTTAGTATATGAATTAGTAATAAATTAATTTCAATTGATAATTTTTTAGTCACTCATATAACTTATTTTAAAATAGAGAAAGAATATTTTTTACTTATTTTGAAGAGTTTTTACTCATTTTTCTAATTTCAAATTTAAATTTATATTAATTTTTCTTCATTTTATATCTAATTATTACAATATATATAATAAATAATTGTTTTTTCATATTAGTACATGAGTAACCAAGCTGAGTAATTAGTGTTACTAAATCAAGTGATACTAATGGTGACTTTAATGTTACTAAGTGATAATGATGACTTATCAAGCCTTCTTTAATGGAAATCTGTATTATTATTTGATAATATATATATATATATATATATCTACTCTAAGTTTAGAGTTACTAAATTAAGTAGTATCATTGAGTGAAATACAATAAACCAGTTTAGAATTAAATTATTCTTGACTAATATAGAATGATAGTTAAAATTTTGTATCAATCACTTATTTGATACGAGTTCAAATTATGTTATCCTCATTTCTTAATTATTTTTATGTAATTATTGGTATTCTCATTAATTTTACGATCTGAAGTTAATGAGGTATTCTACTGTACACCCACGTAGTGCATCATAATTTTAACTTTTTGCCAACCCTTCTAAATTATACCAATATTTTAACTCATACCAATATCAAAGTTCTAACAAAACACAAATTAGACATTTGGGTGCGCGTTTCGAGCGCACAAGGGAATTTTCTAATGTTAGTCCTATTTGACCTAAGGTGGTATTCAGAAAGATTTTCTCAATAATGACGATTTCAAATTTTGGATTTAGTCCAAATGCCTGAACAAATATATGTATCTTTTAATTTATCGAATAATATTTTTTTAAAAAATTAAGTACTTAAATGAATCAATGTTCTTTTTGAAAACTATTTACATATTTTCTTTCCTTTAAACCACATATTTCTTACATATTATTTTGAAGATATATACTTATTCTATGCTGTTAAGTGATTTTCGATGTTTATGTGTTTTAAGAATTAATAAATAAAGGAAAGGAATTAAGTTTAAAGAACCCTCAATTATTTCTTTTTTATTTTCAATCAAATTTTTTATTTTATTTTGATTTTTTCCTTTGTTTAATTTTGGCAAAATTACTTTTTTTTTTAATCCTCGAACTACAATGTTTTATTGAAATAAGTCCTTACATATCTTTTTATATCTTAATAAATGTTCATCTTTTGATTTGTATCTATAAATAAGTTTTTTATTTTCAAGTAAAAAGTCTATTTATTATTTATTCAAAAATATATAAAAAGTATTAAAGTTCAAATAAAGTATCAAAACTTATTTAGGTATAAAGTGTTAATGAAAGAGGGAGAGCTTATTTAAATATACAAATAGTATTAAAACTTATTTAAATAAAGTAAGTTTAGCCTTTATTTTTATTTTTTTGTATTGGTTTTACCAAAAATAAAAGTAAAATCAAATGCATGAAAATGGTGTTAAGTGAATGTTTCCAAAAATTCTCTCTTAATAAGTTAAAAAAAAAATTGGAAGAGTTCATTGAACCAAAAAATTACTACAAGTAAACATATTATGATTTTCTTTTTTTAATATATGATGAGGTTTATTAGGTGTCAACAAATTAGTCCCTCTTTTTTTACAGCTAAACTTGACCCATCAATATTTGATTCAATTAAAAATTATTATAAAACCTTATCATAAAAATGCCTTTACAACTCAAATTTTGAACTATTTCTTTTAATATTTTTCATAAAATCCTATTCATCATTCTCTTATATGACAAAAGGTGATTCTTGTTTTATGTACTATTGCTTAATTTAGGTTTTACATAATTTAAAACTGATATTTAAATCAGTTAGGCTTAATGAGAATCTCTAAAAAAAATTATATTAAGCATATATAAAAACTTATGGAGAAAGCATATATTCTCCACCAATACGTGGCCTAATTTGTTTGTTTCCAAATGATGACGTGCCGGTGCTACTGCCAGCCAGAGCTGAGCAAGGCAATGCTTCTTTTTATATTTTCGCTTAATCGACTCAAATAACTAATTGTGCACGTTTTGTGGGTCTTTTATATCAAAGGTGAAGATTGAAAGTTTTTACTTAAAGCGATACTTGTTTTCTTTCTTTATATTGTATGTATTAATTGAAAGTTTTTTCTTTTCTTTTCTATAGTTTAATGTTTGTTATGAAACAATTTTAGACTTCATGAATTTATAAATTCAAATTTAAATAATTTTTTTCCGATCTCTAACATTGACTATTAGATCAACTTGAATCTAAAGTATATTCTTCTACTCGTTGATGAGTATTGATCCACCATACCGATTATCAAATTGACGCTTGGAGCTTCCTAACAGAACTTAAAAAAAATTAACAGCACAGTGACTTAAATAAAAACTTTTGAATAATTCAATGATTAAATTATAACTTTTATTAATTAAATAACCAAAACAAAATTTTATTTATGATTTAATGAGTAATTTTTTTTAATTAACTATGGAGAATTGATTAGGCAAGAAAGGACAGGGTGACGTGTAAGAGAAAATTGGTAATATTAAATTCCAAATTCCAAAGTCAAGTGGTTTTTGCAGAATTATTAAGGTCTCAAAACAAGGGTCTTTCGGTTATGGTTTTAATTTCTCTACACTGGGACCAAAGCTTAAGGTGTTGAAACGCGTTGGGTCCAAATTTACGTCCAATAATAAAATCAATGAATCAAGTGGATTAGATTTTAATTTTTTGAGAAATAGGTGGTGGTTGGTTTGCTGCTTCATTTTCTTTAAGGTTTGAGATTAATATAATTTTAAAAGATTCAATATCTTCAGGTTCTAGATTTATTAATTCTTTTATAAATATGGAAGAATCTTTCTAGTATTCATATATAAAATTACTATTTAATTGTAATTTCAACTTAGAAAGGGAGGCCACAACCCCCCAAAATCATATCATTTATCTTATTTTGCTACATATTATAAGCTCTTTAAACATGAAAAACTAAAACATCAGCCATCGGCATTTACCAAACAAATGTCAACCTTATGAGATCCTCCTTTTGTTCTATCTAACTCCCCTGTAATCAATCCCCTCATACTATCTAGTTCATATATCTCGATTAACTTAAGGTTCCAATTACTCATTAAACTGTGTAGGGAATTAATCCGTGTATGTAACAAACAAGTAGATATAATAAAACTAAAAACATCGGACATGTAAGTTTTAAATAGAAAAACTCTTCAAAAGATGATAAAAAACCACGAGCAAAAGAAGATTTCACTATAATAAAGAAGAGTACAAAAGATTGAGAGAATAAAAAGAAAACTCAAAGCCCCAAAAACAAAACCCTTCAAAACAAATAACAGAATTCTCTCAATCTAAATATTTCTGTTATCTCAAACCTAGAGTAACAATTACATTACGAAATTCCAAGTTGATATACCCATTGATTATGATACCATATATTGAAGAGACGTTACCTTATTTGTAGCCAATTGATCGAAAGTATCAATCTTAGGATAACATATATCACTGTTAACCATCAAGATAGCCTTATTCGTCATGTTGTGATGACATTTATTGTGTTAGCAATTGCCCCTATTATAACCACCTTTAATAATGCCCAAGAGGCTTAGACTCATTTTAGGACAACATATGACAACAAGTTTCGATCTCAACTATGTAATTTGTGTGAGACTCTTAATCAAACCTCTATGGGTTCTAACTCCATCACTAACTATCTCAATAAAATACACTCAATTTCTAATGATTTAGTTATATATGGTTATCCATTACAACTTGAAGAACTTTTTTTGGAAGTTCTTACGGGGTTGGACATGAAAACGATTCCATAAGTGTTGTTATTTGCATTTGAGAAACAACCATCTCTTTTAAAAGACTTCATGATAAACTTTTTGGTCATTAACTCTTCCTTCGACATCAAGCAGCAAAGCATGAACAACAAATGATTCCTACTCAATCACTCAATGTTCTAGACAAAAAGGCTAATAGAATTGCTTTAATAACGAGAGCTACTATTCAAATCAAATTAGGAACAACACCAACAATGTTGTTCAAAATATCCCTCAAGGAAAAATTCTCAACCTTGCAATACATCCGATTAGTATTGATGGGGGAACCAAATCTGAGTGCTAAAAGAATTTAATAATAGACTCAACTAGCATGGTTTGATTGGGGAAGATTTTTTACAAATCGCCACACTCTGGTAACATCCTAAACCTAAAGTGATAAGGTCAACACTAATGCACATGATTGGAGATTAATAGATACAGAATATCACCACTCTCACTTACCTCACATGAATAAAAAGTGTTTAAGGATGTTTAATTTTTGTTGGAATCAACCAAGAACAAGTAAACAAAGGAAAGTTGCTGAAGAGCAAGTTTTTTATTCAAATTCTCATATATCTCTTCTCATTTACATTGTTAACCTTTATATAGGCTATTTGGGACATCCCCTGAGTGTAAGAAACTTAAAGGTTAAGTATTTGCAGTAATACTTACATTAATGACAAAATACATGCACCTAATGCTAAATACATGCATAATTATGAGATTCATGCTTAAATTAAATAAATACATGTATTTAATGTACATTCATTCTTACAAGCATTAGTTCCTAATTCACACACCTACTTATTTAACGAACGCATTGAATTTATTAAAATAAATTAAAAGTCTCGTAATAATATTCTACCCAAATTAGGCTTTTCATGTTGCTGCCCATTAGGCTTTCAAAGCCCAAAATATGTCTAGCTTCATCCTTTTCAATTTGAGCAAAGTAGCTAGCAACTTAATTGATGCTCTTGTATTATTTCCCTCTAGTTGGGAGAATTGATCTTCATCTTTTGGATGAATGCCCATGATAAGGAGATAAATCAAAAACAATACTTCTTGAAATCCTATAAAGTTGAACAATTTCTTTAAAATACAAATCAACACATAAGTAGCATCCATAGCTTTGTGACAAGGAAGAAAATTATCAATCTTAGAAAATCAATCTACCACCACCACCATGATGGAATCATAACTCCTTTTTCTTATAAGAAGTCCTAAGACAGTTCATACTCACATCTTCTCAAGGTAAGTTTGGAGTAGGAAAGTGTGTACAAAACTATATTTTAAGGTTTCATCTTCGCTTGTTGACATGTGTTCCATTTCTCTACAACCCTAATAACATCCCACAATATTTTTGGCTAATAAAAGTCATATTTTACCAAAGCATAAGCCTTTCCTCGACCAAAATTTCTAGTAAGCCCTCTAACATAAGCTTCGATCAAGATGGCATTCTTAAAGAGCATTTAGGCACACAACATAAGTTACCCTTAAAGAGGTAACCATTGTGTATGTGTCACACTCGGTTTCCTTTAAACTCAAAAATTAGGAACAATTTGGGGATCGAATTGAAAAAGGCCGTAAGCTTACGGTCTCTACTGAAAAACTAGGAAAAGTTAGGAACGAAATTAGACATGGTTGAAATTCAATTCTAGTTCTGCTGGATCAAAACTAGTCGGTCCCTTAGTGGAGGACAAAATGATTGTAAACAAATAGATTTAACACGGTTGAAGATCGTACGAGAAGGGCTATAAATAACGAAGAGGTGACTTCTAAGAGAGAATTCTTCTCGGTTCTATTTCATCTCAATTCTGTTTCATTTTCTCCCATTCTTCATCTTCTTCCTTAGGTTGCTCCAAAGAAGAGATAGTTATGAGGAGCTCTACATGGAGCGGTAATTATGAGGATTGAGTCAGAAAAGTAGAGAATCCAGTGAGTTGGTAAATTTTTAAGTCCTTTAGAGCATGCAAGGCTTAAAAAACAAAGTTAAAAGTTTTCATAACCATTTAAGGGGTTTTGCATGTTTCTGGGAAACTAAAATTTTAAGTTGAAAAATACTGAGTTCAATTTATGGCCTTGGCTATGATGCTTAGCTTCCAAGAGAATGGAAGCTCAACATTTGATAAAAGTTAAGTTGACGAGGCAAAAGAGGTATCAAGTGAGTCTCTGCACTCCATCCTTGGAATACTAAGAATGAGTAAAATCGTATAGGCATATGAGTATTCGCCACTTTAGTTCAAAATGCATGAACTAGTTATGATTCCATGGTATTTAATCTATGAAATGTATGCATTGCATGTTCTCATAAGGGAATATGGAACAAAATTATCGATGGGTTAGATGAAATTAAGATTGAGAAAGAGTGATATTGTTAGATACCACCATATGGTGTTGTTATGTGTAAATCGTGATGTGTAAAGCTCCGAGCCTTATAGAGGGACACTACGATGTTTGAGCATCAATGTTAGGAATGACAAAATGGAGGAATGAACGTTGGAATGGGGAAATTGGAATTCTGTTAAGATACCATCATTCGGGATTGCTGGGAACAAATCGTGAACTGTGAAACTTTGAGCCTTGTGAAAGGGAGACTTTGGTATTTGAGCATCAAGATGGATATAAGATGAGATGATATTGACAGTTATTAGGTTTTATAGAGTAATAATGCGATGACGATCAGTAGGCTCTATGAGGCAACATCACGACGACAGTAAGATCCTTCCGGATGACACCTCACAAAGGGTTAAGGTGTAAAACCATAGCTCGGTTATGGCAACCAACGGAGTTCGCCAGGATGTTAAACATAGAGGCATATTGTGTAAAACCATTGCTCGACTATGACAGCATATCGAGTTCATTGAGACAGAGTAAACACGAGGTGGTCCGTCGAGACACTAAACACAGGCTAGTCCACTGAGACAATAAACACAGGTGGATAATTAGAATAGTAATCATGGGAAATCCCACAACATGGAAAAAAAGGTTGGAACAAAAATGTTAGTAATGGCTAAATGATAGTGAGCCAATGGATTATTAAGGAGTCTGTCAAATAACGAAAAGAAAGTAGAAAAGGAAATAGTCTACTAACATAGTGATTAGAAAAGCCAGAAGGGCATATTGGGGCATATGGGTGGTACCTAACAAGATTCATAAAAGGGAAATGACGTGCCAAAAATGACTAGGTAAAGACAAGTGACAGAAGATATTCAAGGATCGTAAATGAGGATCCGCCATTAAGAATCCCCAAAGGGGGCCTCCAAGAAATCCTGTATACTAGTGGTTGATAAAAAATACACAATTTAGTCCATAATGAAAGGAGGGGTAGTTAAGAACCCAATAGAAAGAGTTACCAAAAAGGGAAAAAATCGAGTGACAAAAATGTATGCCATGGCTATTCCTCTTTAAGGGGAAATTATTGAGGAAGTACCAGTTGAATGGCTAGTTTTGTAGGAAACCAACATGAAAGAAAAATCATGAACTCAGATGACCATTTAGATGATAGCCTGTTGAAAACTGTACACCAAACGATTCATACCAGATGGGCATGTTACATTTAAAAGTAAGGTAATGAGAACAATGTGGGTTACAAGAATGTAGCCCAATCACTATTTAACCCAAGTGAGATTTAGCCTGCCAAAGTGGCGTGGGACCTCGTTAGTTATTCCAATAGATAGAATGTGAGCAAGTCCTACGGGATTATGGTAAAGAAAGGAGTTCTCCATGGACTAAGTATATTTGGAATGACCATCAATGAGCATATGCCCAAGGGCCTTTAGGAGAATAGGCCGAAGGGCCACTTCAATAGGACAAGATAGAAGGAAGAATCCACATTAGGAATTGTTGGATCAAGGAATACAAGTAAATGAAGGACAAAGTCCATGGATTTGGCAATGGATAGACTGCTTAATGATTTATTCGTCAATGGATAAGTTTGAAAATAAATCACAACTCACCACTTCGGGTAAAGAAAGATTTTCCAAAAATGATCAGGGAGTTACTCGCGTTTAGTTTATATTTAAACCCCTGCAAGATGAGGTCTACTTTAGTGTAACGTAGAGACTCACTAAATTCTTTTAAACTTACAAGGGTTTTGACTTGTGGTTGCAAGACCCGCAGGATAAGGAACTCAATGAGGAACTAAATCAAACTGAGTAAATTCACAAATTTGACATCAGTGCAGTGTCATGCACATAGGAAGGGGGTACTATGAGAAGCTTCGCCTCGGGGTCCTTTACGTTGTGATTATGTAATCTTTTTAAAGTCCGAAGCTAAGATAATGAACTTTTGATTAAAAATTAGTGTATTTATTGTAAATATTTTTATTTAAATAAATAGGTATTACAGTCTAATTTTGATACTAAGATCTAAACGTGTACATCAATTCAGTTCAGATGCGACGCTTCATACCTTAATTTGATGATTGGGTCGGTATGAGTGTTATAGTATGAGATAACCATTTGAAGCTCTATTCTAGCACACCTTTCATATTTCTCCAAAATCCTAATTATTTGGGTAGAGGTTAATAATCTCCTTGAAATACAAAGATTAAATTTGTAATGCTCCAAGTAGTGCATACCTTCTACTTAAAGAATCAACCATCACATTAGCTGCTCTAGATTTGTGCTTTATCACAAAATGGAACATTTGTATGAATTTAACCCAAAGAGCATGTTTATGACTAAGCTTCTACCGACTATGCAAGTATCTCAAAGTTTTAAGATCATAATACAAAACAAAAAATTTTGGTAGCAAATATTCACACTAGTGATTAATAGCCCTCACAATTGCATAGAACTCCTTGTCATAAGTAGAATATTCCCTTCTTAATTCATTAAGGTTTTCACTCTAGTAGGTAATATGTTTACCTTCTTGAGTGAGTACTACCTCAATTCCAAATCCACTTGCATGAGATTCAACTTCAAACACCAAGTTGAAATTTTGCAAAGAAAGGACTGGTGCTTCTATCACCTTTGCTTCAAAGTGTTGAAAGCTTGTTGGGCTACTTCGTTCCACTTGAATACACATTCTTTCGTACAATCAATTATTGGTGTCGCAATGGTGCTAAACCCCTTGACAAATCATCTATAAAATTAGGCTAAACCAAGAAAACTTCTAATTTCATGAATTGATTTTGATGTAAGCCATGATAAGATTACCCCAACGTTTCTTAGACCCATGCATATACCTATACCAAAAACTATAAAACCAAAAAACACTAATGAATCTATATTTTATTAACAATTCTTTAGGTTTTCTTACAACCTCTCCTCTTTAAGCCTCTCGAACACTTGCTAAAGATAATATAAGTGCTCCTCCACGTTTTGGCTGTACACAAGAATGCCATCAAAATACACCAGGACAAAGTAACCATTGAATGACTTGAATACATCATTCATCATCTTCATGAAAGTACTAGGTGCATTTGATAATCCAAATGGTATGCCAGCCATTCATACAACCTTATACAACCCATTTCTTATCTTGAAGGTTGTCTTCCATTTTGTCTCCCAACCTAATTCTTATTTGGTGATAACCACTAATAAGATCAATTTTGGAGAAAATAAAGGCACCATTAAGTTGATCCAGCAAACCATCTAGCCTTGGAATGAGAAAATGATAATTGATAGTAATTTTTGTAACTGACCTACTATTAATGTATATTTTCCACGTTCCATTCTTCTTTGGTATAAGAAGTATAGCACAACGACTTTTGCTATTCTGAATCAACCATTTTTCAATAGTTTTGAATTTTTACACTCTACTGGACTTATTCAATATGTCACCTTATTAGGGATCATATCTCTTAGTACAAATTCAATAGCAGGTTGAATGTCACAAATTAGAGGCAAACTAATAGGTAATTCTTCTAGAAATAACTCTGAATAGTTTTTTTTATAAGTTTCAGGACTTCATTTAGGATGCACGACTCCTCTTTCCCCTCCTCAACCTCCATAGGAATGGTTGAAGTCAAGCATCCTACAATGTCTTCAATCTCTTCCTTAGAAATCAAATGGACACTATCAATTGTAAGTGTCTTCTTTTGGTCCTCTGGTCGTAAAAGAGATAAGATTATTTTTTGTCCATCTTTTATGAAGGTATTATGTTTTCATACCCATCGTGCTTTACCTTTTTTTCATATTGCTATGGTTTCCCAAGTGTCACGGGCCGCAGATCAAAGTGTTGGAAAATCAGGTTCGAAAAACGTAGTGAAAAATAGGTTTAAGGGAAAACTAGATTTTATTTTTTTCCAAAAATAAGAACTTGTTTGTGTTATTTAAAATAATAAATATTTAATCAAAATCGTACATTTATAATTCGTCTAGAATGAACGCTTCGACTGAGTAGTCTTCTCCGCTATCCTCAAGCTCACGTTTGCCGAGTGTGGGCTCGCTTTGAACCAGAAAATTTTTCACAAAATTACCAATAAGGAAATTTCATAATTTTTCTAAACTTTTGGGGTCAAGTTGTAAATAACAAGAATATTTCTAGAAATTTTCTGAAATAATTTCTTCAGAGAATTTTATCTCTACAACTTTTCTTGAATTCAAATGTATGATAATAATGACCCATGCTCTCTTTATATAGGGAAAGTTTAGAGAAAGTTCAACTAGAATTAGAATTAGTCACATTAATATTAAATTAACAAAATATTATCTAGATAAATATTATATTAAATTTAATATTAAATTCATTAAAATAATATCAGCTTTGAAAAAGTTAATTTGAAATCAAGTTACACGGTAGAGTCCTACTAGGAGTCTAATTTTTCTACTGTTCTACCACTGAAGAACCGTTGTCGCCATCACAACCATCGTGCCTAATGGTGCCATCGCCAGCGCAACTCTCCCGGCACCTCAAACTGTCGTCATTTTTCTCGAATAGGCATGGCTGATTCGGTTGCTATCAAATCTGTCCAGGCTAGTGACAACCCAATTAGTCCAGTCTAACCACTAGTTGGACCGTCGACCCAGTTTCATACATAGGTTCAACCAATTTTTGGGTTTCGATCTCAGGTTTTGGTTCTCGTGTTCAATTTTCAAGTTCAATTACTCATTGGGCCAATTGTCTAACTTGAAAATTAATTTCTAAAAATATCATATTTATTTCAATCAATTTGATTAATTTAATTTTCCTTGATCAAAATTAATTTTCCCAAAAATCACTAAGATTTTTCAAATTAATTTTTCAAGAAAATTATTTAATCAAATTCTCTAATTGAACAATTCATATGATCACCTAATTTAATTCCACGTCGAATAAATCAACTCAATTAAATTATTTCCAAAGTTGTAGAATTTTCTTCTAATTCAAATGCAGTCTGATCGAGATTTTGTTGAGCTAGCAGAAGCACCAATCGAACATATACAATTAGGCTCAAGTAATTGTGACTATGTTCAGAAACATCGTTTTGATAATTCGCAATTTACTTAATCATGGAGTCAGTCCATAATAAGTATCATGATTGAAAATTCCTTATTGTATACTATTTACAAAAACATTTCATCCAACTACTTTGTCCAATGACCTCGCCATGTGTGTGTTACCCTAATAAGATATTTGTCACACTTATACTTGACCCGGTCACCAAATTCGGGTATACAACATTACATCTGAACCGGATTGATGTGCACGTTTATATCTCACTATTAAAATAAGATTGTAATAGCCATTTATTTAAAGAAAAATCCTTACAATGGAGACACTAATTTTTAATCAAAAGTTCATTGTCTTAGCTTCGAACTATAAGAAGGCTACATAATTACAACGTAATGGACCCCAAATTGAAGCCTCTCATGGTGCCACATTCCTATGTGCATGACACCGCATCGACATCAAATCCATAAATTAATTTAGTCTGGCTTAGTCCCTCCTCGAGTTCCTTATCCCCTGGATCTTGCAACCACAAGTAAAACCCTTGTAAGTTCAAAAGAACTTAATGAGTCTCTACATTACACTAAAATAAACCCCATCTTGTAAGGGTTTAAATATAATGAAACTAAACACAGTTAGCTCCCTTCTCATTTTTGTACAATCTTTCTCTACTCGAAGTGGCGAGTTCTGATTTATTTTTGAACTTTTCCATTGGCGAATAGATCATTAAGCAATATTTCTTTGGGAAATCTTGCCAACCCTTGATTAGTCTCTCCAAATCCATGGACTATGTCCTTCCTTTACTTGTATTCTTTGATGCAATGATTCCCAATGTGGATTCTTCCCTTCATCTTGTCCTATTAAAGTGGCCATTGGGCATATCCCCCTTGGCGATCATTCCGAATTTGCTTAGTCCATGGCAAACTCCTTTCCTTACCGTAATCTTGTAGGACTTGCTCACATTCTATCCGTTAGAATAACTAATGAGGTCCCACGCCACTCTAGCGGACTAAATCTCACTTGGGTTAAATAGTGATCTTGCTACATCCTTGTAACCCACCTTGTTCACATTACCTTTCTTTTAAATGTAACATGACCATCTGATATAGACTGTTTTGGCATACAATTCTCAAAAAACTTTAATCTAAATGGCCATATGCGTTCATGATTTTTACTTTCATCTAAATGGCCATATGAGTTCATGATTTTTCTTTCATGTTGGTTTCCCATAAAACAAGCCATTCAACTAGTACTTCACCAATAGTTTCCCTTAAAGAGGAATAGTCATGACAGACATATTTGTCACTCGATTTTCTTTTTGTAACTCTCTTTATTGGGTTCCTAACTACCCCTCCTTTTCTTATGGGCTAATCTGTGTATTTTCGATCAACCATTAGCATACAAGAGCTCCCGGAGTCTCCCTCTAGGAATTTTTAATAGCGAATCTTTATCTACGATCCTTCTATGCATCTTCTCTCGCTTGTCTTTACCCTAGTTATTTCTAGCACGTCATTTCCCCTGTAGGAATCTTGTTGGGTTACCACTCACATGCCCTTCTGGCTTTTCTAATCATTGTGTTGGCAGACTATTTCCTTTTCTACTTCATTTTCCTTATTCGACAGATTCCCCAATAATCTATTAGCTCACTATCATTTTTCCATTACTTATATTTTTGTTCCAACCCTTTTTCCTTGTTGCGGTATTTCTCACGATTACTATCCTGATTATCCACCCGTGTTTGTTGTCTTACTCAACATGATCCCATGTTTAATGTCCTGGTAGATTACCCCGTGTTTAATTCCCGACAGACTCCACATGTTGTCATGACCGAGCATGGTCTTACTCCTCAAGTTTCGTCTAACAGCCCATTTTTCAGTAGTGTCAAAAACAGTGGTTTAGGCCCCACCAAATCCAACGAGTAAGTTTGTAAATATTATTATTTAATATTTACAAGTCAAATGTAAATTTCAAAACATTTTTAATTTGATAATTTATGGTATTTAAGCGATTTATTAAGTTTAAATGGTAAGACCCTAAGGTCAAGTGGTTTTAGAAAATGAGGTATCAGGACCTCATTTCTATAAATTGAGCCGTAAATATTTTTATAAATATTCACGAAGTGTCATTGAGGTGGTATTAAAGTTTTGTTAAGAAATTTTAACGTTTCGATTGTTAATTAATTAAAAAGGACTAAATCATAAAAGATGTAAAATTTGATCACTATTTGATTTGAGTGATTAAATGGCTTATTGAATAAAGTTAAAGGGACTAGAATGGTAATTAAACCATTAAGGAGTTAGGACTATGGGCATGAATTTGGTGTTTTATTTAATTTTTAACCAAGGTTAAAATGGTAATTTGATAATTAAATTAAATTAAATTAAACCAAAATGTGTTATCATCATTTTCATGTCTTCATCACCAAAATGGAAAGAATAAAAACTCCATGGAAGGCTCTGAAGCTTCAGCTTTCTCTTTGAAGATGCATGTAAGTCTATTTTAGCCTCGTTTCTAATAATTTTTATGTTTTTGAAATCGTTGCAACTAGGTCCAGCTAGCTTGTACCTTCGATTTTGAAATTGTTAAAAGTTTTGAATGTTGCCATTGATGAATCTATGTGATTTTAGTTATTAATTGATGAATTTGAGATGTTGGTTGATATTTAAAAGAATTTTGTTAAGTAATTTTGATGAATTTTCTGATTAGGGACTAAATATTGAAATAATATAAGTACAAGGATTTGATGTGAAATTTTTGAAAAAATGGGTTGAAATGGAGGCTATAAATATTTATCTAGTGTGGAATTTTAATAAAAATGGTTAATTTGCATGTTTTAGGCTCAAGGACTAAATTGAATAAAAGTAAAATTTTAGGGGTAATTTTGTAAAAATATAAAAATACTAAATTGCGTAAAATACCTTATTTTACTGTCTAAATTAATAGATTGAGTAAAATTATTAATTTAGATCAAGATCGAGTGAAAAATCAAGGAGAATGAAAAATCACCAAAATGCCTTTGTACTTTGTCATTTCTGCAATTTAGCCAGGTAAGTTCGTATGAACTATTATCATTTAATGATTGATTAAATATAATTTTTAATGTATGGTTCTATTGAAAATGAATCAATATATATATGTTATTATGCAATTTATCATGTCATGAAACGATGAAAATCCAACGACGTTATGACGACTATCGAGGCCTGTTTGAACCTTAGGAATATATAAGATACAAATGACATGTCATTAGGGTTACCATGTTTTGGGTGCTGGTCCTGAATGTCCTACCTGTGGCTAAGTTCTAACATTTATTGCAAATACTTAACAGCTTGTGTGAGCAGCACCGTGTAGCTACATTCTGACCAACAGCTTGTGTGAGTAGACCCAGGTTACTATGTTTCGGTTGTTGTCTTGAATGTCCTACCGATGGCTAAGGTCTAACATTAGTTGCAGATACTCGACAGCTTGTATGAGCAGCATCGTGTAGCTTGCATTCTGACCGAAAGCTTATGTGAGCAAGCCCATTTTATAGCTTGTATGAGCTACGACTATATGTTAAGCACACTTTGTGTGAGCTTTCCCTTGTATCCGATATTATTCTAAGTGGTTCAACGGGCATAAAAAGGGAAGGAATGGTAAGTATTCAAATGACTCATGTCATAAATTTATGAAAAGGAATAAATAAGTAATGTTTAATGAAAGTATGTTTACACTCATGAAATTTAATATTTCAAATGATGTTGTTCATGCATATGACTTACCTTATGTTATTTCAAGTGATTTATGAGTTGATTCTCTAACATGAGTTGTGGATGATGCTTAGGCTTGTACCAAGCTTATGATTGGATTATATCATGCTTAGTCTTAATAAAATACATTGAAATGATAAGTGTTCAATTGTTAATATGCTTATGTACATGAAAAGGTAGTATACATTAAAGTATGTAATTTCTTATGAAATGGTTTATCATGTAGTTGATTTCAAAAGAGCTATGTTAAATGCACTAGCTCATAGTCATGATTGTTGTTATGCTTATATCTTGTGTGTTATGCTTATGAAACGGGTGAGGAAAGGTAATGAAATGCTAAGTTCATAATTGAAATGAAATATGATGAAAAGGGAATAATGAGTTGAAAGATATACTTATATGTGAGAAATTTATGTATGTTATGGATGAATATACCTATATCATGGACAAATACACTAAGTTGGGAATTGATAATGTTGTTTAGGCTTATGATAAGCATGAGAAACGGAATGGAAAGTAAGTAAATTGAAAGGTGTATAATCTTATAGAAAGGTTGATGATTATTTATTGCGTCCCATAAGTCCTATCATGTTATGAATGATAAATATATGTAATGTTAATGAACTCACTCACTTGTGAGTTGATGATCATATAGATTTATGAATCTTATGGCATTGGCATAGGTTTATGTTTATTCTATAAGGTTTATTATTGAGATGGAATATTATGCTTAAAGTTTATACGAGCTTACTAAGCATACATTTCTTACGTATTTATTTTCCCTTACTTTAGAGATTATCGAAAGTTCGATCGTGTTGGAAGCTAGTCGGAGATCTATCACACTATCCAGTGATTATATCGGTAGAATTTTATGTTTTGGTCATGGTTATAGTGGCATGTATAAGCGGACTATGTCTAATGTTTAATTGATGAGTTTGGCATGTATATGTCACTTTGGTTGATGATTATGGCATGAAATGTTGCCTTGTATTTGAGGTACTTAAAATACTATTTATATCTTGTTGGTTGGGGTTAATATGGTCAAATTGATGCATGTTTTGAAATGACCAAAATTGGTATGTGTTAATGCATCTTTAAATGGCCAAAATGGTACGTGATAAATTGATATAAACATGGTCAATATATAGTTTACTTTGGAAAGGTTTTGAACTATATGTGCATGATGTAAATATGGTATATAAGTGTCGGTTGTTTGGTACTATTTGGAAGTGGTTGGTTTATATCATTTAGGTGGTTGTGAAGCATGAGAGGAATGCTCCTAATGGTAAAGTTATTTTGATATGGCATGAATCTAATATGGTATGGTTGATTTGTATCAATTGTGATATGTTTTGGCATGGAAACAAAATAGTTGATAAATGGTAAATGTGCACATGTTTAGGTTGATTTGATGATTATGTTTGAGGTGTCTTTTTGTATATTGGTTGTATGGATAAATGACCTATTGAATTGGTCTTAATATGCATGCTTTAGTATGTTTGAAAGCTTGATTGTATGTGCAAATGTCTTGTAGGTGTAACCTTGAAATGGGTGAAAACAATGGCTCGAAATTGGCCTAGTTCTTGTCTACATAGCCTAAGACACAGGCGTGTGTGATACACGGCCATGTGACACGACTATGTGTCCTTGTAGATTTTAAAAGTTACATTTTGAGAGTTACACGGCCAGGAACACGAGCGTGTGGCTTCGTCGTATGACCCAAGTTAGAGGGTTACATGGGCTGGAACATGGTCGTATGTCCCTATTTTGAATGTCCACACGGCCTGAAACACGGGCATGTGTCTTAGCCGTGTGAGTCATACAGTCTTGTGACCCCTGCAGTGTGAAATTTTCTATATTTTTCCATAAAGGTTTAAATGTTTCCGATTTAGTCCTAAATCATTTCTAAAGTGTTTCTAAGGCCTCGAGGGCTCGAATAAGGGACGATATGCATGTGTTTGAATGGATAATGTTATGATTTATGAAATGATTGGAATTGAATTTTTTATGTTACAGTTTTTCAGTAATGTTTTGTAACCCTATTTTGACGAGGATATGGGTTAGGAGTGTTACATTTTATGTTTAATGTCCTGACGGACTTCCCGTGTTTACTGTCTCGACGGGATCTCTATGTTGTCAAAGGCGAGCTTTAGTCTTACACAGTATAATCCTATGTTTAATTTTTTGACAGACTTTATTGGTTGCCATAGTTGAGCTATGGTCTTACACATTATACCTCTTTGAAGTGTCACTCTGTAAAACTTTACCACCATCGCCGTGTCGCCCCATAAAGCCTGCTAACCGAAATAATGGTGTTACTCTATGGAACCTAATAAATATCAATATCGTCTTATCACATATCCAAACTGATGCTCGAACACCAAAGTGTCCCTTTCGCAGGGCCCGGAGCTTTGCACATCATGGTTCCCTCCCAGCAATCTTGGATGGTGGAATCATAATAAAATTTTAGTTTCTCGTTTCCTCTACCCATTCCTCTATTTCGCCTTTCCTAACCTTGATGCATGAATACAGCAGTGTCCCCTCCACAAAGTCCAGAGTTTCGTACATGATGGTTTGCATACAGCAACACCGTGTAGTGATATCTAACAGAATCACTCTTTTTCCTATCCTAACTTCATCTAACCTATCGATAAATTCCCTTTTGTACTTCACCATTATGATCATGAATGCATTCCACTTACATACTGTCATAGAGTACACTATCTTTTAAAACATGGAATCATAACTATTTCATGCACAATGAACTACATTGGAAGATACCCATATACAAGGCAATCCTACCCATGCTTAGCATAAAAAATCAGCAAATAACATTCATTATCACAAAACTTAACATAGAATCATGTCAGCCACTCAACATTCTAGGAATGGTAAGTAGAATCTCACCTAATGATTTTTCGTCTTACTAGCTTAGCTTTTCCAAACGCTAGAGCTTTCATCCTCTTAACTGCAGTTTACTGAATTTCATACTTTTCTGACTAAACCCTCAGGTCCATCGCTCCATGCAAAGCTTCCATAGTTATATCTTCTTCAAAGCAATCAAGGAAGATGAAGAATAGAAGAAAGTGAAGAAAAAAAGGAGAAGAATTATCTTCTCGAGAAGTCATTTCCCCAACTATATATATCTCTTCTGACACGATCTTTAACCGTGTAGAAACCATCCATTGAAAATCATTCTATCCCCATTAAGAGACCCACTGGTTCTAATCTAACCAAACTAGATTTGAAATTCAACTACATCCAAACCAGCCTCTATATTTCTTTAATTTTTCAATAGAGGCCGCTATCTTACGGTCTCTTTCAATTTAACCCTTGAACTATTCCTAATTGTCCAGTTTAAAGAAAATTAGGTGTGACAATATATTTGATTCCTTTAAGTTAAATCCGTTCACTCAATGCAATCCTGTTTTATCTCATTATCACCATTGTGGCTTCTTAATGATTAATATGATAACCGTCAACTAATGACTGTGATAAATTACTTGTTCAAAAACAAGCAACCCTTAGTCATGTTCCATATTTATCAATCCACAATGCCAATGAGAGGATATCGTTAACTCTTTAATCGAGTTATGAATTCCATTGTTGCTAGTAAAGCCATGCCATACACAAGTCCTGTAACCAACATACCAACTATTGACTCAATCATCTTTAGAGCATAAGCCTCCACTTATACCAAAACACATGAGTTACATACGCATGGTCAGTGACTAACTCAAGATTTAGGTAAGTCACACCATAAACGTCACAAGTGAATTAATTCACAAACGGAGTTACATAAGAGTTGCTAGGACTAGTTCCTTAATTACTCCACGAGAAATTTAGATGATTTTGCCATGAAGGATTATAGAAATTTGATTGCAGACTTGGAGCACTCCTATTCTGATTTTGGTTTCCCATGTAATAGATGGATTCTAAGGTTCACGGGAAATTTTTGAACATATGATTGTCTTCATAGTACACACATGAAATGTTCTCAAATTGGCTTGGTTGTTGACCTATCAGAATACCATTGAAACCATTAGTAGTAAAGTTCTTAAGCATGGAAGATATAGAAGATACTTGAGCTTCCAATAAAGTAAGGGTATCAACTTCATGTACTCTTGCCACTTTTCTTCTTGTGGTTGTTCAATTAGTCAGCTACTGATAATTTTCAATGGAAATTCTTTCAAGAATTTTGTAAGCTTTATTGTAAGACTTAGAAAGAAGAGTTCCATTTGCAAAAGCATCTACCACCATGCTTGTATGTGCATTGAGACCATTGTAAAAAATCTTCAATTGAATGCAATATGGAATCCCATGGTGAGGGAAATTTCACAATAACTCCTTGAATTACTCCAATGTCTCATACAGAGATTCGTCATCAAGTTGTTGGAATGCAGTGACCTCATTTTAAAGCTTGAAATTTTTACTGGGAGGAAAATATTTCATCAAGAATCGTTCAGCCAATTCTTAACATATAGATATGGAGTCAGACTGTAAAGAATTCAACCATGCCCATGCTCTATCTCTCAATGAGTATGGGAATAACTTCAATCTCAAAGCATCTTCGGTCACTCCGGCCAATTTGAATTAGTCATTTACTTTCATGAATAAGAGAAGATGAAGGTGTGGGTCTTTAGTAGGCATCCCATTAAATTGGCCCATCATTTGTAACATTTGGAACATCACTAGCTTCAATTCAAATTATGGTGCCTTAATTTCAGGTCTTACAATACCTGGATTTAATTCATTGAAGAGAGGCACAACATATTGACAGATGGCATGATCTCTGTCATTAGCAATAATGATCGAATTTTGAGCTTTAGCAACTCTGTCTCTTTAATCTTAGTTCATTTCTTCAGTTTGTCTCTGATTCACACGTTCCCTTCTTCTTCTTCTTCTAAAGGTATATTCAATTTCAAGATCAACTGGAAGTAGATCGATAATTCAATATATGTTCATAAACACCTAAAAAATCACAAAATTAACTAAGTTAATATTGCTAGAAAAATGAACCAAATTGCAAAATAATTAACTTCACAAATAATTACTAAAACAATCCCCAGCAACGGCGCCAAAACTTATTGCGATATTATCGAATGATGTGCAAGTGTACAAAGTCGCCAACAAGTAATAAAGTAGTAAGGAAAGAATATTGTCTCCACAGAGACTGTACATAAGACAAATAATGTGCAATTAACAACTAATAAGTTGGTGATGGAAATAATAAAACGAGAATTGAGTTAACTAATTAACCTAATTAAAATTAACTAAGTGTGCACAACAATTATAATATAGCACTGAATATAAGCAGCAAATATTAACAAGTTTTAATCACAATGACATGAAAGGCTAGAATAACTACTTTCCCCTAACTTATGATCATTAAAAACAATGCTAAGGAATGTTATGGTGAACTCGTGGCAATTGGCAATTTGGCAATCCGTCTCACTTTTAACCTTTTAGTTTCTTTAGCATATTTCTATGTTTCATTAACTTCAAGGTTCATATGCAAGCATCATACCTAAGGGTTATGCAAGGTAACAATATTTCTAGATACCATTACTAATTCAATTATTAAGAAATCAAACATGCACCATTACTAAGGGTTGTGTGCTCTCGATTGCGGTGTGTTTGAAATGTAACTAGTGCCCCCTATTTACACTAGTGAGCCCCCTTCTCCCTTTACTATTTTTGGCGTCTCACCCTTGATTTTCTCCACGCAGGTAAACGGTTGGCATGATTTGAGGAAGAATGGTGGACAATTTGCTTAATTTAATAGAGAGGGTGGACGATTTGCTTGATTTGTGGAGGAAGAGTTGCTTGATTCTCTCCATGGTTGATTTAGTGGTTGAGATAGGTAAAGACCAAGTCCATGGACAGTTTTGAGCTCCTTTCTCCTCTCCTCTTTAGCGGAACGATTCAGGTTACTCCTTCCCTTAGTAGACGGTTTGGGCTCTTTTGGGCTGTCCAAGCTTGTTTGTCCACTCCATCATTAGGTTGAGAAGAATCTTGAAGTCCAACAAGCAATATTTGGGCGTTCAAAGATGACAACATATCATCCCAATCCCGTAGGTCCTATGTTGCAGTGCTATTGCGACATTGAGTGTCAACATGTGAACTTCAAGTCCTTCTTTCCTCCTATTGTACCAACTACCTTCAAAGATGAAGAAATCACATATTTAGCGTATAAATAAATCAAGGTGAATTATTTCAAGATACATTTTACAATCAATAGAAATTAGAATAATTACAACACAAATTGTCATCAATCACCCTTGACTTGAATGAAATTGTAAGTTAAAAGGTATTAAAATAACTCTATATTTTAGAGTTATCACGGACTCGTTTAGATTATCTATTGAAGTTTTCTTTCTCGCAATATAAACGTTCTTACAGTGCCACTTATCATCAGTTCGAATTTAGACAATCAATGAGCTAATATTTGTTTGTCACAATTTCAGTATGTATGCAAAACATAAAAGACAAACACAAAAGATATAATAGTTAAATGTGAAATTAAGTTTATTCATTTATTCATCATTCAAATGATAGAAAATAATTACATGTTTACTACAATATGGATACATTTCCCAACACAAAGCCCGTGACCATTGCGCACAGAATGTTCCATGGAGGTCAGCTGATTAAATGCGGCTCATTTGACCTGCTTGAACTAGCCCGACTCGTGGAACACATGGAGAAGTTCATCTACCTGAAGTCAAAGTGGCCCAGTGAAACACTTCAGTAAAACTAGAGTTACTATGGTAATTAATGTAAATCCTAAAGGATAAAGATGTATAGAGTTTAAATCCCTTAGGACTCTCATCTTGTAGATAGACACTAATCTCAACCGTTGATGTAATTCGATTTGTACCGTTGGATCTCAGAGAGCTCAACTATTAATAAATGCCTCCCTCTTCATTTTTAATAAATGCCTCCCTCTTCATTAAGTTAAAGAATTTATTGAGAGCATTTACTCAAAACACATTGTGTACATTACTTTCTGGTGGCTTTTCAATTCTCTGTTGCTCTTTCATTTCGAGTTGCTTCCACTATATTTTTCAATGCCTTAAAGAATTTTTGAGAGAATTCTCACTTTCGATAGTTAGGTTGACTTAGGTAGATTTGAAGCAAAAAATTCGTCTAAGGCCGCACGGTTTACTAGACTTAAGTTCTAGTCCCATCACACAAGAAGCAAGTGACAAACATGTATAGGTATAATATCACACCATAACACATCTTTATATATATTTCCGATAGAGAAAGGAACAAGGCACCATTTATTTACTTTGTTCTCATCGTCTGAATCCAATCAAGTGAGCTTGTAAGGAGAAAGGTGAGCCTCTGTGTCAAGTTTTAATTTCTCCACCATTTCACTAGAAACAACATTCTTGCATGCTCGTCTGTTAATAATAGCATTACATACTTTCCCTTTACAACTGCAACTTGTGTGGAAAATAGTGTCCCATCCGGTCTTCTTCTTTGTAGGTCATGTTTAGATTTCTCCTTATCACGAACATTTCTTCATCGTTCGTAACTTCTTCATATATGGGTTCTAATTCTCCATATGAATCATTTTCGGTAACCTTTAAAATAGTGAATATCTTTTTATTCGAACAATTCGAGGCAATGTGGAGCCTTAGACATTTGAAACACCTCCTATTGTTCTTTGATTTTAAACAATAGAATTTGGAGTCCTAACTCCTAACCTACGGTGCTATATCATAACATTATTGAAAATCAAACTAGAGTTTAAGCAAACATTTGAAACTTGCTTTGGTTCCATTTTTTAGGAAGCTTTCCCCAAAATCATTTCCTGTAAGTTGCAACAAGATAAATAGAATTGCTGATAAACACAATATTACAAGAAAGTTCGGGAAGATGAGGAATATCATATAAAATGAGTGAGAGTTTAATAGTTCCTATTCGCCGAGAAGCAACCATTTGCAATACCAATTTTTTTTGCAGTCATAAATAGTGGGAAATTTTATTCCTGCTTTAAGTGGAAGAGAATTTTTTTTCATGCGTATGCAACTTTATATTATATTACACAAAAGAGTATACAGAAAAAGCAAAGACTAATTCCTAAACTTATGTATTAACAAGATCCTAATATCAATTACATAAAATCAAAGACTACAACAGATTTTTCTAATTTCGATAAAACACCATTTTGTGTGTTTTCTACGTTTCATTAAATTGGTAGCCTCAAATGTGAACAATTTTATTATAAAAACAAAACACGGCATCTAAGCGGAGCAGCTCATCAGATCAATGAGAACATGTTAATTCATATTAAATGTTCATTGCAGGCAAACTTATTCAGTAGTGCAGATTTCATTTAGCTCTTCACGACACCTTTATTTTATTCAGTAGTGCCTTCAACTCGCAGTGTGCCAAAACAGTCGTCTATACAAAAATTGAAATAATTTAATTCAAAATGGAAAAGAAAATTGCATTATAGTACAACATTTGATTAGCGGGTATTCCTGTAACTAGAATCACGCTGAAATGCAAAATTGATGGAGAATCTACTTACTCAGATGCTTTGATTACATTTGCTGCTCTTGTTTGCAGAAGCATACTCCATTTTCTTCAATAACGGTGGTGCATGATGCCATCTAGTTGATAGAATACGATGATTTGTACTTCTACAAGGGCACCACCTATAGGTTCTCACCAACCGTCAATATCTTGGGATCTAGGCAAACCCCGACAGTTCTCAGTTGGAAGGCTTTGCAATCTGCAACGCCTAGTGGCCTGCGCCTCCCAATCTCTCTTCATTTATGCATATCATAGCCTATCTAAAACTATTGTTGCCGGAGGCAGATGATGAGTCATTACCAAGTCTTTCCCTGACAGAAGAGCAACCAGCCAAGTTTTGCATTACAAGAACGTTTGACCACCGCTTGAGCTTCATTTCTCACAGAGCAAGACTGCTTGTAGCCGCTATTTACAGCCCTACGTAACTCTTTCATGATCTTGAGCAATCCTTTCTTTAACACGTTCCAAAAGCTCCTCATAGGCTTTGGAGGACTCAGAACTAAACCTTTCCATCGCATCGAAAATGCGTTGCAAGCTACCCTGCAAACTGGCGTTGCTAGTGTCACTCTGATACACATGTCCGGCTACTGAGAGACTATTACCATCTCCAGAGACCAAAACGATTTTTTTATCCATCGCTTGGATCTCTTTGTGTAGCTTTTGATCCTCTCTATCCAAGTTCCTAGCCTTTCTCTCTAAATCCTTATTCGCCATCATTCTCTGATGCATTTCCGACTTATCTTGTTCCCAAAGCTGGAATATGCTCATGGCAAAAATCCGCATGGAGTCAACCACCTCCCTTTCAGATATTCTATCCATTACTTGTGACCACTGATTACAGATTACAAATATACGAGGTGCACCTACCCTGCTAGGTGAGAAGGGAGCTATTCCATCATCAGTCACTTCAGGTTCATAGTGAAGACATTTCAGAAGCCAATTATTCAAAGCCCTGACATATCCCTTCTGGGCACCTATCCAACTAGAGAATCTTATAGTCCAACTAATAAGTTCATGCTCAAGCTGCAAAGTGGCCTTAAGATGGTCATCACTAAGTTTTTTGCCAGATCCAATAGAACCTAAACTTTTGGCTTCTTTAATTACCTGACACTGACTATGATGGCATTCAAGCATGCATTTCCACATTCGGTTTAACCTGGAAAAAGAAATTACAAGAAAACATCATAAGACAGAAGAAAGAAAAAGATAATAATAAATGGTAAGTAAATTTTGGCTTGTGGAGTGATGAAAAATTGCAAATTCAGTACTTTGAAGGAAATGAAAACCATTAAAAAAGAAGAAAAGTAATCAAGTTCACAAAAGGAAATTTGAAATCAATATCTACAGAAAGCGTACATTTCTTTCAGCCAAAGAGGTTTGCTTCAGTTCTATAGCCAACATTTCAGCCAACATTTAATTAGATTGTCCTTTAACAGCAATTAATTAGTATACGTTCAAAAATGGTCAATAGGTATTCCCAGCTTACATTTGTGAACAGCATCTCATATAAGTGTATTCAAACATATAAATTGTGATAAAGTTTCACATATTATTTATATGATATATGGTGACGGAAGGTGCATTTTGAAATACTGAGATGAAAAGCCACTCAACTCACTCAGTACTATACTACCCATATACATCAAATACAAAGACATCTGGATCTTTTAGTACTTAATGTATAGACTACAGTTATTAGAACAGTTTACATAATACACCAAATCCAAAAACATTATCTGAAATCCATGTTCCAAACAGTTCACACTAAGAACTTCCTTAAAAGCATATTACTGCTTGATCCCCATGAATCTAATAACTAGTTCAATCCTTTCTGTGAAAGACATACTCCACACCCACCCACCCCAATAAATAATTAAATTAAAATAAAAGAAGTAAATGATACATATTATAGACTTTATGACTAACCAGTATCTATTTTATATCTTTGGGTTAGTAGAGCAATACGGCACAGCCTTTTCACAAATTCTAACTAGATTTCAGTAGATATAGTATTTAAACAACTAACCTGGAACTCAAATAATAATCTTCCAAACATGGTAGCTAGACATCTTAGGCCAAACGCACCAATTATTAGCTGCAAATATTTCAAGTATCCACAAAAAGGGGGGAAAAAGGAAAAGAAAAGCATGACCTAACAAAATGTATCCTATTAAGTATTAACTGTTGTAGAATTTACTGGTGGGGGCAAATTTCCTAACTCCTTTTCATTCTTTCTTCAACTCTTCATACCCTTTAAAGAACTCTCAGGCCAGTACCCCCGTCATTGACATTCACCTCTCATCACTCTTGACTGTACACTTTTACAAGCTTCAACAGCAAGGATAACAGGCTCCTAAAAGAATACTAATGCAAACAAGTAAAATGCCAAAGAAATTCCTAAATGCAACCAATACGGCAAAAATGATCTGATTAAAATTGCTAAGTAAAGAAATCACGTGAAAACAATCAAATGGCAATGTCAAAAGTAAGCGACAATTATGTCAGTTTAGAACAAAACACTCATTTAAGAAATTAAGACCAAAGAGCAATGTTTGTTGAGAACATAGAATGAGATGTAAAAAAAGAAAAGAGTTAAACAAGCAGAAATAGTACCCTTCAATCAGTTCATTGAGCAGTGGCCATAGCTCCTCATCTCTGATCTTATTAATTGTCACAGATATCTTGTCAACAACTTGAATTGAAATTCTTATCTTTGTTGATAGGCTCCTGATTATATTCCGGGTTGAATCAACTTTGTTAGCTTCAGCACCCCTTTCATCTAACCGCTTCAACTTACGGCATTTCCTGTCATAAGCTACCCGCATCTTCTCCTCAGCCTGCATTGCATCGAAAACTTCCAGTAAAGGAGAATCATAAAGTTTATGGAAACACTAAAAGAAGAGGCACAAAACTGCTCTTAATCCGGGGCATAACTAAGTCATTTGACACCAGAAAACCAACTCATGTGCTTGTAAGGCATTCCTCAAATGGGTGCAGAAACAACATAATTTGAAATATAAACCACCATCCACAACAAAGCACAAGAGTTAACATCATGAAGCCTTTCAAAATGAATATCTCAGAGCAATAACTTTCAGAACACAATCCAAATTAAACTAAAATATCTGCAGGTAATATAATTAATAGATAGTCAAACATATTCTAAGAAAATACAGTGAAATGAAAACCAACCAAATATAAACCAATAAAAATTGATATGAATCAAGTAGTCCATACAGCCATTTTTGAGATAATAATGAATCTGATATTCTAAAGAAAAATGGGTAAAGGGCTGGAAGGGGAAAGAAACAGATACCAAGTACAACAACAGGTAATACATCATCAAGACTCAATATACCTTTACTTCATTGTAGAGTTTCTTTTCCCAAAGATACAACTTCTGCAACGTAGAGGAAAGGTTTCTCTGTTTCTTGGCCAATTCTTCATTGAAGTCTAGAAAAGCCGGATCAGTATTGTTAGCCGATGAATCAGTCTTAGAAGTAGATGGCTGAGATGATACTAATGATAACGAAGGAGTAACTACTTGCAACATCTTCGAAGCTGTTGCAGAAAAGATACCAAACCCCGAGTTCGTATTACTATTAGAGCAAATAGATAAAATAACACAACAATCCAGTAAAATAATGATGAAAATCATTACCATGTTTACGGTGATAAGGAAGTGTTCCCACCTCAAGCAACTTCGCAATTTCACTCCCTGACTCAGAAGCTTTAACAAACTGAACCTGTATCTCTCTAATCACCTCAAAAACATTCCTTGGAGGGCCTTTTGATCCTTTACCGCGCTCCTCAGCGCTCTCATCACTCACAACTTTCTTATCCATCACATGAACCTCATATTCCACCCTATCATTTTCCACCCCTACACTTGGCCTGCTCTGATAAAGCGAGGCCTCTGCTTCACTATTAACAACTCCCTTAGCTGCTTCTTCAGCTGGGGACTTGGAATACCCTCCGCTATCAACAAATTTCTGATCTCCGTCCACTTCTTTAACTACTTCATGTTGATAATTCTCATCTTCCAAATCAGGGATCCCTTCCGCTTCCCTCACCTCCCTCAAATCCCTACTCGGCGTATACGGATGATTGTAGTTTTCATAACTCTCGAACGGGTTCAAGAAATCCCAAGCTGATGTTCTCGGAGGTGAAGGTGGAGGCGGCGGTGGTTTCGAGGATGACCCTCCAGCCATTGACGACGGTTGCAGTGATGACTGATAACCAGGCGCCGAATAGAAAGCATAATTACTAAAACCACCGTAATTTTGATAACCCGGATAAGGATATGAACTAGAACTAGGATTATTGTTATTATAATAAGAAGATGATGATGAAGATTCACCCATATAAACTATCTCTGGATTCACAGGCCTTTGCTCATAAACAATAGACGGCGTTGGTTGCTTCTTCATAAAATTCATATGCATATACCCACCAGGGAAAGGCCCGGTTTCGTAGGCACCATAATTGGGGTAATTTTGGTGCAAATACTCAATATGAGGACCCCCACCATCGTGGTGCAAAGGAGAAGAATGATCTGAATGGTGCAAGGACCCGGCAGAATCATCTTCATCAGAACCAGAATCGAAGTGAAGATGAGACCCAGAATGGGAATGGGAATGGTGGTGAGAAATAACATCTTTCTTGGGAGAACTTGACCCAACTTGAACTGGATCCACCGCTTTGCTTTTAAGTTTATTAGGAGATGGAGGAGAAGGAGGCAACGTCCCTGAAGAAGTCCCGAAATCATTATCAACAAAATTGTTCAAAGACTGTCCAAATAACTTCAAAGAAGCTGTATAAGCAACATGAGCTTCAGCTAAAGCAAAACGTTGTTGAATTGCTTCATCCAAGAAATTACATCGTTCCCGACATAGAGCAACTGCCGGCAGATCATCTAACTTCGAACTAGAACATCCCATCACTGACGAAAACCAAAAAAAAAAAACGACCCAGCAAAGTATAGCAACTGCTTTACATGAAGGAAACGAAAAACAAGATAAGAGTGATTGTTTCTGGAGAAAAGTTCAGGGTAGGAGAAAGAAAGAAAGGAATCTTTGCCAGCGGGGAGAATTGTGGTAGGGTTCTAGATAAGCAGAAAGAAGAGAGAGAAACAAAGGCTTACCAACAGCGCTTTCTTTGTGCGTCGGTGTGTATATTGCTGGAGCGTATTAGTGTTGAAATCAAGTCAAATCAAACCAAACAAAATTCTCGTACTGTTTCCACTTTTTTTAAAATTCTATTTTTCTTATTTAATTATGGATTTAGTTAGGTAGCACACAATTTGGTTCTATAATATGAAATTTCTTACTATATTTTTTTTCCTTATTTGGAAGACTTGGGAAGGAGGTTCAAAAGGTATCATTAAGAATTTAAGTTTTTTTATTAAGAAAATATGACATTAAATTAAAGATTAAGTTAGTCTTTTTATTAAAAAATTTATTTATTTCTACTATTAAAAATCGATTCATGTACGTCAGGATAAGGTATACATTACATGTCACATATAATTTTCTAGTTATTCTGTCAACAACACTAGTTTTTAACTATAAAAATAAATAATTTTTTTACTAGAAATGATCAATTTACTCGTTAATCCAATGTATAAGCATTAATTTACCCATTTTTTGAGTAAAAATGACAAGTTACAATATAAGCTTCAATAATAAATTATTAAAATATTAATTCATCCGAAATTAAACATAAATTGAGATAAATTTTAATTATAGGTGTCCAAAGGGTATAAATGCCATTGCAATTGTTATAGAGAAGTAGTTTGCAAACCTCAACCTCTTGTGTTGTATTTAATAAAAATAGTTAAATTAAAACTATCGTGACGGCATACCTTCTTGCAATGGCAAACTTTGATTGAAAATAGACAAATTGGGGTTAGAAATGGGTTAGGTTATAAGAATATCAATTTTCTTTTTCTTTTTTTTTTATAAGAAGAATATCTTCTTCTTTTTTACTTTATTACATTCTTTTTCTGCATCATGAGTTAGGATCATAACATTTGGGGAAAAAGGTTAACAAAATTTCCAAGATTTTGCATCTAAAGATCGGCAAAAAAAAAAAGGGAAAAGTTATTTTATTAAATTAATATTAAAATATTCAACTTGGTGGGCTTTAGGGTTTTGACCCACTTGATATTCACCACATTTTTTTAAGAGTAAAAGACATTTATACCCTTGAGGTTTGAACTAAAAATTACATTTATCACTCTCTAGGTTAAAAGCTAGTTTTCCTTTTTAATATATGTATAAAATTACTTGAAATATAATAATATTTTGAATTTAAAAATAGAATACGTTATCTTTTTTAAAATTGTGAAATATAATTATAAAATATTAAAAATTATGAAAACATGTTTATTTTAAAATTATTATACAATTTATGTTTAAAAAACAATTATAAAATATTTTTAAATTTAATTAAAATACAATAATTATTTATTCACAAAGCATTGTGTTTTTTTTTTCTTATGGTCTATTTCATGTAAAAAGATTCGCAAAACTAGTAAATTAAAAGGTTAAATTTGATAAAAATGTCAATTTAAAAAATTAGAATTTTGAGCCAATTTTTAGGATATTTAGAAAAATAGGTCGATATTAGAGAGAGAAAGTGAAAACCATCCTGCTGGACGCGCTTTCACTTTCTCTCTCCTTGATTTTTTTAGGGTTTAGGATTTTTTTTGAGTTTAAGGTTAAAAATTTGGGGAAAGATTTATTTGTGTTTGTGCTTGTGTTTGAAGTAGATGTTGTGAAAGCTTAAAGGTATATTTGAGTTGACGATGATGCGATAGCGCTTGGAGAGTCACACATTTCATTTGTTGTCGGGATGAAACTATTACATTAAAAGTCCATCATATTGCAAATCAGGCTCCGAGTTCACGATGCTTATACAGTAACAAGTTAAAGTATAACTAAGAATCCTAGTTGACAGTGGTTATGCGGTCATGGGTTCAAGTTTTATGATACCGGAAGAGGATGCTTTATAAACCCGATACATAAGTTTCAGACTGTAACCACAAGGAAAAGCTAAAGGGTTTTCCAGTATAATCAACTTAATTTTTTTCTCCATATCGACCATAAGCAGTATCCTTAACCTCCAAGTTGTCCGAAACTTGTGATAGATTTGGATGCAATAGGACTTTTAGGGGGAGTGACTATGACAATTGAGAAAATGTAAAGGTCCTTTCGAAGAGACAATGGTTGTTGTGCCTAAATAACTCACTAATAACTACAATTGATGCCGCCCCGACTTAAGTTTTACCTTCTCTCCACTGCCACAGTCACTCCCCCTAAGAGTCCTCTTGCATCCAACTCTGTCATAGGTTTCGGACAAGACAGAGGTTAAAGATGCTGCTTTGGTGGAGATGGAGAAAAAGAATAAGTTGATTATACCAAAAAGCCTCTTAGTTTTTTCCTATGATTTTGGTCTGAAACTTATGTATCGGGTTTATAAAACATCCTCTTCTGGTATCATGAAACTTGAATCCATAATGATATAACCACCATTAATTGGTTCCTGATTTATACTCCAACCCATGACCGTCTTATTGAAAAATCGGGTTTGAAAAACGCAACAAAAAATAAGTCTAAGGGAAAACTAGAGTTAAATTTTTTTTTCAAAAATAAGAACTTGATTGTGTTATCTAAAGTAATAAAAACTTAATCAAAATCGTACCTTTATGATTCGTCTAAAGTGAATGTTTTGACCGAGTAGTCTTTTTCGCTATCCTCAAACTCACGTCTGCTGAGTGTGGGCTCGCTTTGAATCAGAAAAATTTTCACAAAATTACCAATAAGGCAATTTCATAATTTTTTTAAATTTCTGGGATCAAGTTGTAACTAACAAGAATATCTCTAGAAATTTTCTTAAATTCAAGTGTATGAGAATAATGACCTTTGACCCATGCTCTGTTTATAAGGGAGAGTTTAGAGAGAACTCAACTAGAATTAGAATTAATCACATTAATATTAAATTAATAAAATATTATTTAGATAAATATTAAATTTAATTTAATATTAAATTCATTAAAATAATATTATCTTTGGAAATGTTAATTTGAAACCAAGTTATCCAGTAGAGTCCCACTAGGAGCCCAATTTTCCCACTACTCTACCACCGAAGAACCACCGCCATCAACCATCCACCAACCACAGGATCGCTATAGTTGCAGCTATCATGCCCAGTGGTGTCACCACCGGCACGACTCCCTTAACACCCGAGCCGTCGTCGTTTTTCCTGAATGGGCCTAGTTGGCTCGATTGTTGTCAGTCCAAGCATTTTTATCACATACATACATTTCTTTACAATTTAATCTAATTCTCACATTTATACTAATTCACAACCAAACACATATATAACCACAAATTCCTACATACAAGAATTTAAACACATTTATACTTATATGAATTTACCTGGCCAAATTAACAAAAAAGTTAAATTTATAAGGACTAATTGATAATTCTATCGTTTTTCGTTTATGCTTAGTTTCATTCAATTCCTAATCAATTGAAGGACTAAAATTTTGAAACTTTGAAACCTTTTCTTTCTTTTTGTTTCGGTTGAAGAAGAAGAAGATAGACAAATGTTTTATTTTCTTTTTCTTTTAACTTATATACTTATAATTAAATTAATTAATCAAAATTAATTAATTTAAACTTAAATTAACTTACCTTAATCAAGATTAACAAATTTGGCGGATTCCAATTGTCATTCACCACCGTTTGGCCATTTAACAATGGTCTATTGCTCATTTGGTCATTCAACTATTTAAAACTCTATAGCGATAAATATTTACAATTTTGTCCTTATACATTAATTAGCTACCAATTTGACAAAATTAATAGACCAAACTTTAATAAACTTTAATACTAACCTCTTAAATATAAAATAATAATATTTATGAACTCGAACATCGAAAATGTAGTTTCGAAACTGTCGTTTCCAATACCACTGAAAAACAGGTTGTTACATAGAATGTGTATGTACGTCTCCAAAATTCGATCTTCAATCTAATTATATAAACATAAAAAAATTATTAATTTAATAATGTTAACAACTTAATAATATTTAGAGGTGATCATGGGCTGGGCTAGGTCGGGTTATGGCCGAGCCCAGACAAAATTTTAGGCTCGATTTCTAGGCCCGGGCCTGGCCCGGCCCAAAATATAGGCCTAAAAATTTGTCCAAGCTCGGCCCGAGAGAAAATTGCTAAGCCCGAGCCCGACCCAGCCCATATTAAATATATATAAAATATATATTTGATTAAAAATAAAATATATATATATTTGATTAAAAATATATATTTAATATATAATTCGGGTCGGGCCCGGGCCAAAAAAATTTTACCCGAGCCTGGCTCATTTTCTAAATGGGTCTCATTTTTTCCCAAACCCATATTTCGAGCCTATATTTTTACCCGAACCCTCCCATTTTTCGGGCGGGTCGTATCACCTCTACTTAATAATGAACTTAATTAGAATTAAAAATATTAAAAATATTTTCTTACCATTTGCAATTGGACGCAAAAATGTGGTTGTCATTAAAACGAATAAGAGAAATTGTCATTATAAAAATTAATTAAAACAGATAAATTACGAAACAAAAAATTAAAACAACAAGAATTTGAAAGAAATTTAATGAAAAATTGAGAATTAAAAACTTGAGAGAATTGAGAGAAAGGGATTTGAATGCAAAATGGAGAAAATGGCTTGGGTTTATATAGCAAAATAAACTAGTCATTGGAAGTTTTACCGTTGCCTAAAACGTGTCCTGCCTAGTTAGAATAAAGTGCGTCCTTTTGGACGCATTTTTAGCTAAGCCGGCAGGAAAGCATATCTTATAGGGCGCGTTTTCAGCCACATAATCAGAAAACGCATCCAGCAGGACGTGTTTTCTTTTTCTTTCTCCAAAATCGACTTATTTCCTTAAATATCTTAGAAATCGACCCAAAACTTAATTCTTTTAAAAATTGATATATTCATCAAATTTAACCTAAAATAGAATTGATTATGATTTATTTTAATATAATATAATATAATATAACAAATCCGATTAATTTAATAAATCTAAAATCATATTTATAACAAAACTATTAACCTCTAGCTATTGCATTTAAAAAAAAATTAGCATGTAAATTTATTAAATAAATAAAAATATACAATTGAGTTGTTGGCCTTCTCAACCTACACTTACAATCTTAAACAAAAAATTAAAACCATTTAATCATGACAAATTGCATTGGTTGAAAACAAAGCCGAAAATTAAATCTAAATTTACATAAATAAATAAAAAAAACCTAGAACTTATAATGGAACCAACTATCTTAGCTTTATTTCTTATTCTCTATAATTCTCTATAAAAGCCTATTTTCAAACTGATCATTCATTTGAAACTCTTAAATAGAATTTATTCCTTGAGCTTCTTTGTATCTTTCTCAATATGATATGCGTTAAAACCAAAATAAATTATAAAATGTTATAAAATAAAAAACAAAAAATAAAGGACAAATTAAGAGAATAGGAGAGCAAAGAGAAAGCGTACTTTATTAATCAATCGGAATCCTCTACAATACTTCTCTAAAGTTTATATTTATAGACATAAGAAGTATAAATGAAATAGAACTCTACTTCTAATAACTATTAGAATTTAAAATATATCAAAACTTATCTAGATCTTAATGGACATCCACTTAATAAAATATTCATAACACTCCCCATTGGATGTCCATTTGTAAATAATGTGTATCGTTAAAATCTTACAAGATAAAAGCCTAGTGGGAAAAAAATCCTAGTGAAGGAAAAAGATTACACATATCTATAATACGCATAATAGGTTGCCTCATTAAAAACCTTACTAAGAAAACCCAATGAGACAAAACCTCAGTTAAGGGAAAAAGAGTACAGCGCATATTTACTCCCCCTCATGAAAACATCGCATAGTTTCTCATATTCTACATATTCAAGATTGAATACTAGTTTTTCAACTGACTATTTGAATGTATTTGTTAAGCATTTATATCACCGTTCTTTTGAAAGTCATGAGTGAGGGAAATTTTGGGGGAAATATATTTTGATCTCTTTAGGAGTTTCAACAATTATCATAGCAAGCTTTAATCATGATTCTTCTATGAAAACACAAATAGGTATTTTGGATCATTTTATAATCCTCCTTCAACTACTATTCACTAAGTCAAATTTACCACATATGTTCAAATCATTTCAATTTATATAAATGAACAATTTTTCGAGAATTTTAATATGCTTCTAGCAGTCTAAATCCTTCAAGGATTTTAATATAAACTTTACTATATAGTGATTTATAAAAGGTTGTAACAACAACTATTAGACGCAAGTTAAATCTCTTATGAACTGTCAGTTTAATAATATATCTAAAGGTTATTGTATCCACCACAAAAGAATATTATATCTTTTCATAATCAATGCTAGGACTTAGCAAAAACTTCATATTTTGTTCTGTTTTTGCATAACTACTTCATTTGTACCCTCATTGACTTTATACCTTTAGATATTTGGAGTACTGGTCCAAAAATTTCATGAATTTAATTGTACTTGAGTTGCGTCTTTCTATTTTGACCAATTTATTTCATATCTATATTTCTCAATAGATATATTCAAGATCCTCCTTTTATTTCATTATTTCAATAATAATATTGTATGCAAAACCATTGTCGACAAATTTTATTATCGGTTCAACTTTTTCTCGAATTGACATAACTTATCAAGATATCTTATTTTCATTATTTTAATCTTCAGTTTTAGCTACCTGAATCTCTTCTAGAGTTGTAGTTATTAGTTATGTCTTGGGTCTCTCCTAAAGTACTTGCCTCCACTATATGACCATCTATTATTTATTCTAGTTGATTGTCCTACTGGACTTTGATTCAAAATATCAGATGGTATATAACATTTGGTTATTAAAATGAGACTTGTAATTAAAATATTCTCAACTTTCTTTGAGGATTCACTCATCTTTATGCGTTATGGTGGAACAATTGGAATATATATGCACATACAAAAATTCAAAGATGAGAACTATTTACCTCTTGACTAAAAACCAATTGTAATGGGAAGTATTTATAACTTATTGGTTTGATGCTTACACCACGTAAATCAACATAATCTCATGTTGAAATAGGAAGTTTAGTTCTTATAAGTAATGGTTTAGATATTAATCAGATGCGTTTTGTAACGACCCAATAGTCAGGGGTGATGGAAAGTGCATTCCCGAGACTCCGTTCCCGTAAATCAGACTTGTAAATATTTTTACGAAGCTACTTGTGTAGTTAATTAGGTTTTGGTTAAGTGAATTTGCATGAATTAAGAATAATTAGGTATAAGGACCAAATTGCATATACAGTGAAAGTTGAATTATAGATTAAAGAAAAATTAAATGGACTAAAGAAGCAATTATGCCACTGTTTTTAGTGAGGCGATATAAGATGTGAAATTTTTATTATTATATATATTATAATAACTAAAGTTAAAATATATATTATAATATGTTTACTTAATATTTAAATATATATATTATATAATAAAACAAATGAATAAGTAAATGAATTAAGAAAAATAAAGAGAAAGTAAAACGAAACAGAAAGGAAAAAAAAAAGAAAAAGAGAAAGAGGAAAGAAACATACTCGAAAGTTTAGGGGTTTCAAAGTTTCAAGTTCAATTGGTTAGTCAATTTAGTCCCTTTTTTCTTATAATTTTTATGTTTTTGGAATTCTGGTGTTAAGTACTATCCGACCCATGTCAAAATTTTAACAATTATTAAGTTTTTAAATGTTATTAATGTTGAATAATTTTAGTATTAGGGATTAAATTGATAGATTTTTAAGCTAGAAATGAAAAATTACTAAATTGTAGAATAAATTGTAATTTTTAATAATAGGGACTAAATTGTGAAAATTTTGAAATTTAGAGATTTAAGTGAAAATAGAGAGTTTAATTTAGTGAAAAGTGAAATTTGTGTAAAAATATAGGATTAATTGTAAAGAAATAAAGTTAGTCTCAGTTAGGGACTAAATTAAATATTAGGCAAATATTGAGCAAAAATTGAAATATGTAATATAAAATTGAATTGTTTTGTATTGATGAATTTTAATTGTTTTAATTCCGTAGCTAACGTCGTGCTGGAATCCTCGACTAAAAAGGGGATAAAGTTGACATCGAATAGCTCGGAATTTCTAGTTTGTATTTCTATAATCCAAACCTAGTTATTAATTGTTGTCTTTTAAATTAATGTATATGGTAAGTGGTTAAGGTGAGTATATGACACTTTGATCATTTAATTGATTTAAAATTGATTGAATTGATATATATTATGAATATTTATATGTGCAAATATGATATTGGATATTTGTTGTATTTGGAAAGTGAATTGGAATCCTATTAACTGTATCGAGCTGAGTCGGATATAGATGGCATGCCATAGGATTGGAAAAGTTCAGGGATTTCTTTGACTTCGAGTCGATGAGGTACTGGGTGCCAATTTACTTTGGTTTAACCGATGAGACACTGGGTGCCAATTTATTACTTCGGATTTATTCAATGAGACACTGGTTGTCAATTTACTACTTCGAATTATTCGATAAGGCACTAGGTGCCAAACTGGTTGGTTGGTTGGATCCGTGTATCCGTCTGAGTCCGAGTCGTGTTAATAGGGGTAAATATATAATAAAGTTTTATAATTGATATTGAAATGGCATTGTATAGAAATGGAATTGATATAGTGAATTGAAAATAGAATGTGAAATATGTTGTAAATACATGGAATGCATGAGTTATATACTCATGAATTGAATGTGGAATGGATAGTGCCATTGTTTAAATGATATGTGAAAAAATTATGGAGAGCTATTATATATAGTAAGTGATGAAAATTGAGTATGGTATATAATGATGTATTCATGAATTGAGTAATGTATGGCTAATGCCATTTTATGAATAAATGTAGATTTAAATATTCAATTGTGCTTATAATTAATATATGTATATTATATTGTTTTGTCTTTAAATATTCGGATTATAGAAATACCACTGAGTTTTACTCAGCGTACGGTTTTATTTTCCGTGCGCAGGTTAGGTATTTAACTTTTTGATCGCCAATTCAGCATCCAACAACAATCCCGAACTCAAATGTGGGGATGTCTATCTTTTGTGTCGGCATGTACCTAGGGTGTCTAAATAATAGTTATATTATGGTTTGAATGTAAATGAGGTTATAAACTTAATATTGGTTTGGTATATACATATAAACATATGTTTGTTTGTTTTTTTAAGTTTTATTATGGCATGTAAAATTTATGTTTAAACATTCATAAACTAGGCAAAATGGATTAAATTAGGTATGTTTATAATTTGAATTTGAATGATGTTTTGATAATATAAATTGATGATATAATTGCGGTACCAATGAGGGTACATTGGTTAGGCATCTAGGATGATTGTTTTGACATGATTTGAATGTGTTTGATTGTGTTTTGAACTGGTTAAACAAATGATTTTTGAATTACTTAGTGTCCAAGCTTGCAAGGAATGGTAAACTTGTTGTTTAAGGTACATTTCGAGTCCACACGGCTAGACACACAGGTGTGAGACTTAGCCGTGCGAGACACACGGCTAGCACATGGGCATGTGAGGCCATTTCAAATGGGCACATGGCCGTGTGAACCCTGCAGCTTTGACAATTTTTAATGTATTCTGAGAATTTTTTTGACTTTTCGAATTAGTCCCGACTTATTTCTAACACGTATTTTGACCCTTGAGGGCTCGAATAAGAGACAATATATATGAGTTTGATTGGCTTATGACCTGAATATTATATGATACGAAATGTTTGAAATTTATGTTTGTTTGATCGGTAAACTCTGGTAATGCTCTGTAACTCGGATTCCGGTGAGGGATACGGGTTGGGGGTGTTACACGTTCAATCAATAATTTTTGTAAACCATTATGCGCATAAATAACAAGCTTTTATGAAAGTTTTTCAAACTCAATCAATAAAAGACTGAGATATAGACTCGTCAACTTTAGCAATATGAATTGTCTTAATTGCATAATCTAAAATTAATTATTTAAACAAGCAATCTTGCAAACGACATGTTGCAAGTTGATAACACATATGTGATTATTTTGTAGATGCATCTACCAGGAATCATATATTATCAAAATCATCCACATGGTGGATGAATGAGCCCATATTCATTTCAAAAATGCAAGACATTAAATCTCAACTTTAGCTACTGAGTTTCTAATAAGCAATTTTCATTGAGAACAAGCAACAAATGAGAATTCTTTAAATTAAAAAATCTTCTGGTTCTTTAATGATTGTCTATATGAATTATCAATTAATTTTCGCACCATATATGATCTAGGATGGTCTAACTAGTCACACCAAGTAGTAAATACATTTGTATCAGTAAGCTTCTTGCTTACTTTAACATGCATTTCAATTGTACTAATAATGTCAACATAAATTGTGACAAATTGATAATTTTACTGTCATTCATTTTATTTTGTACTATTGTGACATTTACTACTGGAAATATCTAAATCAATGTGTAGTTTATAATATCAACAAAATAAATATAATTTTTAAACAATTATATGCAATAATCACTTTAGGGAATATGCCAAAATATTCAAATATAAAAAAAATTATTATATTTATTGCAGTCATTCAGTTCAAGGAATGTGTAAAAAGTAATTCACACAATAATGTAAGCATATATCATATTTCTTACCAATAAGATTATATAGGTATCATCTCCTTTAAGGAATGATAAATTAATATAAATAATTGTGTAAAACCCCAAACCTAGTCTAGACATTATGGACAAATCTAGAGATGTTACGCAAAACGATTATAAATTCAGTTTTTCGTAAAATTTGGAAAAATGTAGTAAACTTTTATTACTTAAACCTCGGTTTAATAGAAAAATACATATAACTTAACTTTATAGTTGAAAACGATGTTTGTTTACATTTTCTAAAACGAATACTTAGCAGTAGAAATTCTCAGATTGTTATGTTTGGAAAACCAAGTTTATTTTCTCGAAATAAGTTGTTTTCCAGGAAAACAGACATTTTCGATGAAACGTTTTTAATAGTATCATGCAAAAATTGAAAATAAAATCCCAAAAACCAAAACAGTCCCAATAGTCCAAAAATAATGAAACACAATAACCCTAAATTTAAGTATAACAGATAATGAAACTAAATCAGTTTAACCGACCTCCATCGCACCGGTTCGCCTAAGTATTAGTATTACGTACAAACATCAAAAAAATAGAAAATGAGTTTACAAAACTCAGTGTATAACGAATAACTTTAAATAATTAATTTATATCAGAAAAATTTAACAGAACAAATTCATATTAGAGTAGTACAGATACAAATATATATTCTTATCCCCATCCGCTACACATTATCTCCGACCATTCCAACACACTATATGGGGTATGAAGCACCCGTCCAACCCTCATTACCACTTAGTGTCGATATGACACTTTTTAGAACATTTGCAGTTGAGCTGCAACTGTAATAGGTGAATTATCACCATTCATAGAAACACTTCCTCCACATAATATAACCTATCCCAGACACAAATACAGAACAAAACAGAATCAGACATGATACAGTTATACATGCATGACATAACAAATACAAAACATATATAGCATTTCTCGGGTTTTTCATAGCCTATTACAAGGTTTATTTAACAAATAACATCTCAAATATATGAACAAATATTAGAATTTATACTAGTAGTTGACTGGGTATCATACTTCACAGTCTATTTGATCACATACCGACCCCACAGAAGGCTTACGATCAATCAGAATGATGTGTACGACCTTAGGAAAACTTTTAGAATATTGGACCCAAACGCCTATGTGGTCCACACGGCCCAAATATCCCAAACCGTGTGCCATACACAGTCCAGCACACGATTATCACACCACACGACCTAGCACACAACCGTGTGGCGTCGACAGTGTAAATTTTCAACTTTCGCCCTTCACTATTTTTTAAGTTTCTCATTACACACCTTGTCAAAACCGAAGTAGAATCACCAAACGCAAATTCCACTACCTTAAATTGATAGATTGCACGAAAAAATTAGCTAAGAATCAATCATCTCAAATTGATCAATTGAGGAATTCAACACAAACCAATTGTCTCGACAACCCACAACTCAAAAACAACATAAAACCCTTACTTTAAAACAACAATAGCACCAACCTCAATTCATTAGTGGATCACCCACTCCACGATCTTCACCTAAGGAACCCCACACGAATAACAAAAAAACCAAAGCACACAAACCAAACAAAAACGCAACTTAGCTATAAATAACAACAGAAATATTCAAGCAAAGAAAGAATGAAATTAACGACACTTACACGAGTATCGGGTTGCAACGATTCAACTAAGCACGTATTATAGAAATTGATAACCCAAGAGACCAAAATCAAGAACCCAAAGAAGTTTCAAAAAGAGCACGAAAGAACAAAAGAAAGAGAAAAAAGAAGAAAGAAAAACAAAGCAAAATCAAATTGAAATAAGAACATGAGAGAAAGAAGACAACTTAAGTGGGGAATGAAGGAACCAAAACAAACAACCAAAAAGAAATAAAAATATAGGGAAAAATAATATTAAATTATAATATTATTTGTTTTTGAAACAAAAAGATAACTACCCAAGGTAAATTCCTAAAAATAAGAACAATCTATATCAACAACTAATCAGATATCAATTAGAGAGTTTAAATTAAATATAAACTCGTCCTTAATTTGAAAAAACATAAAATATTCCTAAAATATTCCCATTTGCTCGCAAAAACAGTTCAAACCTAAGACCTCAAAGACACACTCAAAGCACTGAATCACTAAAGCAGATTCTTATTTACGACAAAATTTAACAAATCAAAGAAAACAAAACTTTAGGGCACTACACATTGAACATTTTGTACTAAGAATAAAATTTGGCAACATTTTGAATTACACATCTTCTTCTTATCTATTTGTCAGTAATGGCAATAAGTTAAATTTTCATAATTGTTATAAATTGCTATATTTACTTCAGGAAATTGAGTAAAACTGGTGGAATAAATAACTCGTTATTTTGTTTAGCCATAATGAGATATGAGATCAATTCAAAATACTTTTAAAGCTTTTTTAATAAGTGTTTTGCATAATCAATTAACTACCAAGAATAACTGGCTAGGTCATGTATAAAAACAAACCTAAATTAAATATATTAATAAAAGTCCCATCTCAAATATAAAAATATGACATAATGAAAAACTAGTAATTTTTTTCTTTCATAACCATCATAATAAACATGCATGGAATTTAACTCAAAATCCAACCATTCATACTCATAGAACTTTTCATTTACAATTGCGCATGTCATTTCTCTAAATAATTAACACATGGAATAATATAAAACGTATGAACTACTACCTTTAACAATTATTTGAACTAAATCAATTTTGAATAACCATAAAATTCATTGGTTTATTAATACAAATTTGCATAATAGATATGTTTTAATCAAATATATTATTTAATTATAAAACTTACTATAGCAACATAAATAAATCAGTTAATATTCATTTTCATGAACAAATGAGATGCTTAAAACAATATGTAACCCATGTAATCAAAACTTAAAATGAAGATCATCTTAAATATTTAAACCATATATCAAGTTGATTTAATATTTAAAGATGTACCCTTTTTTTTTCTACGTTGAGTCTTGACAATTTTGTTAAGAAGTAAGCAAATTAAACTCAAGTAATAGACTTTGAATCCAATCAAAATCTATTAATAGCAAACTTTGAGAGTGAATCTTATTTTTCAGGTGTACAACAGGTACATAACTAATGATTTTTCATACATAAGTTTTCTCTCTTACAAGTTCTCATTAGTAATGTTTTTCTATGTAATTTTAATTGAGAACTTATTCTGAATATTGTAGAGTTATACTCGCAATTTTAAAAAACTTGCAACTTCAGGTGCATCCAACCATAACGAGCTTTAGATAGAATTACCATATTCTATTGCTCATAAGTAGATATCTCACAGTCAAATATTTTGTTTTCAATCCTTTAATGGGGATGATGACAAAAGAAGATCACAAAGATAATCACAGTCAATTCAATTTAATAACAAGAGTAATCAATAACTCAATCCTCCATTTTTTTTTCATCTTTTGAAAATAGAGATTTAAAGCAATAGTGATTTATATGAAATATAATCTTTTCTTCATCCACAATCTCAATATGATATCCATTATAATGGATATCTTTTAAAACTAATGCATTAACCATCCCAAATTTTGTGCTTTTTAGATATTGATATATTAGCTCTTCTAAAGCTTTCAACTAATTTTATACTATCAAATATTTGAATAATATTTGTTTGTTTCAATACCAAATAAGATAAATATTTTCTATTTGTAATGATAGAATTCATTACAACATTCTCATATCCTTCCTCAAGGAATATTAATAGAAACAAAATATTTGGGCATATGTCACATATATGGCCAATAATCTTTCATATCACATTGATAACATAAGTTATCTTCACCCTTTGAAGAGTTATCTTAAGAACTCTCATTGTTCTCTTATCTATTACTATGTTCCCACTTTTAGTGGTCCATGATTATATCTTTTATTTTCTTTATGTTTGCATTCACTTCGGGGAATGTAACAAATCTAGTAGGACAGACTTCTAAACTCCTCCATTGGTTCTTTATTTCATAATCACCATCGCAAACATACGTGGATTTCAAATCAAAATCTATCTATTCATGTTTGTCATGATTAGTCTCTAATTATAATAAACATGATATAATAAATAAATCATAGTAAAATATACCTGAAGATTTTTAACATCATAGTCATCACCCTCGTTACGAGATTATATAAATTTCTTCGGATAATGATTACACATACTGCATAGGCCTCAATTGAAGATTGAAACTGCAATAGCTTTAGAAGGCAATCGAAAACAAGTTGAACAACATATTTGGAGTGACCTTATTATAAAATAAAAGAGAAACGTGTTGATAACGTGTTATAAAATAAAAGACAGAGAATAAAGAATAAAGATAATGAGAAAGCAAAGAAAAAGCATATTTTATTGATCAACCAAATTCTTTTACAATGTCTATATTTATAGACATAAGAAGTATAAATGAAATAGAAATTTACTTCTAATGACTATTAGAATTTAAAGTATATCAAAACTTATCTAGATCTTGATGAACATCCACTTATAAAATATTCATAACATAAAATACGATCACTCCAAATCTTTTCTAAAAATCATTAGATTATTGATATTAGATCAATTATAAAAAAATATAGTTTATTTTTTTTTTGGAAAAGTCAGCACTTTAATTTCATTTAAAAAATGAACATGGTACATGAAACTAGAGAAGTAATTCACGATCTAGAATAAAATTACTTATTTATTATTGTAAGACCCAATTTTTGTCCGGGCCCAGGCAAACAGAAACAAACCCAAACAGCCCAAAGCACACTTAGCAGGCCAAAAAATTAAAAACCTAGCCCAAACAGCATTAACATTTTTGGCAGAAAGTTGCCTCCCCTAAACCCTAGTGCCGCATGCCTCGCGTGGCCTCCTCGTCTACCACACCTAGCCGCACACCTCTAACACAGGTCGCCTCCTCCGCATGCCCCGACATCTCTGACACCTACAGAGAAGAGTGAATGCAAAGCAATAGAAGAACACAAAGAAATAAAGAGCAAACAAATAAAAGATAAAAAAAAGAAACAGTTTGTAATTGCCTATAAAAACAACAAGAGCCATTTTGTATCTTCTTCTTCGGCTTCGGCTTCGGCAAACATTAAGAACATGTTTGGTTTGGTGTAATGGATTAGCCATTACACCCCTATTCCGTGGGCCCCATTAATCCCCACTTAATCCCATGTTTGGTTTGATGTATTGCCTATTACAGGCCTATTACAACACGGATGTATTCCTCATTTTCTCTGCTTCAACAACGATTAGCCATTCCGTTCCAAAAGTAAAGATTAGCTAATCTTTTCTGTTTTACCCTCCCCAGCCAAAATCTGCTGCTCCACCCCACCCTCTCCCTCCCAACATCAAAAGTAGTTTTCTTCGAACCAAATCTCCACCGTCTCCGATCGCCTGTGAGTAATCCCAACAGCAGTTGCCAGTGAAAATTGCCCTTTCTTCAAAAACCCAGCCCTAAATCCTTCTCCTCTTTCAATACTCCATTCGAACAGGGTGTTGCGTCTCTCTCCTCTGAGGTATGGCTCTGTTTCTTTAACTTTAGCATTGAGCGACTCTTTTCAAGTCCAAAATTAGTCTACTCAGCTTTGAATTTAGGCCTATTTTTGCACAGTTACGGTCTTTTTGGGGGTTCTTTGTTTTTTGTTGGTTTGGTTAAATCATGTTCTGCTATTTGGATTTAAACAAAAAAAAAAGAGAAAGACAATGACGATTGTTAAGCCAATTGTGAAAAAGCAGTAGCAACAGCAACCGAATGCAGACCAAACATTTTTTCTTTGCTAAGGGTTCTTGCTTTTCAAACCATTTTTTCGCCATTTTTTTGTAGTTGTTTTTCTTGTTACAGTTCAGATTTTAGATTTTTTGGTTGTTTTAAAAATTCATGTTTTAATAATTCTGTCTTCTTGTGAAAGTTTGTAGCAGTTTGTTGAATCATGCTTCTTGTTGATTTAACGTTGTAAATTCCGTGAACAAGACTAAACCTTTACTGCTGATTTCAATGACATAGCTGCAGCTGTAATTCACTGCTGATTCTTGCGATCCGGGCATGCATGCTCTGTTAGCGGCTTGACTTGCAGTCTGGAAGGATTAATTCACTGCTGATTCTTGTGATCCACTGCTTCATTTTTTCTCTCGGTCTCAGCGTTTGGTTTGAGGTATGAATCTTGAACTTTTCATTTCTTTGCCTGCCTTTGCCTTGGATTGTGGCATGTTCATGTGTGTAGTCTTCAACCGGATTCACCAATTGTATTATGTTTGATATGTGGTTTGAAACACTGAAAAATTGTACTGCTGGACAGTGGGATTTTGTTTGAAATTTTGACTGTTATACTTTGTTGTTTCATCTTGTTTTTTGACAAGTATAATAATTTTTCTGTTATACTTTGTTGTTTCGGAAAATACATAGCCGTTGTGATGTGTTGTTAGAAATAAATTGTTTGGAAGCATTGTATCATGTTAAGGGCACTCTAATGATACAACAACTGAATTCGTATGTCATTCATAAATCCCTATTAAGGTAAACACCGTTGTTATAAGCTGTAAGCCTGTGTTTACATTCTCAACTCCCCTATTAATGTGCTCCCCACCTGTCTGCAATTTTATCTTCTAAAAAAGGTAGTGATATTATTATGCAAGTCAAAGGTGGCAAGCGATATTTGGAGAGCTACATGGCCCCATTTGCCAGCCAATTTGCTTGCATGAAATGACAACCAGATGGTAAAACTCGACGCCAACCCTTGTTTATTAGGAGCTTCAATTTGGACTTGCCAGAATATCACTGTTATTGGAAGAAACTTATTAGCTTAAGGGTAATGTGAAATTTCTACTGGGGGTTGGTTATTTGTTCCATCTGAATTGATTTGGGTTTAGAGATAATAATTTTATTGGAAATGAGTTGTTGAACTCGATTAACAAAATGTGTAAACCAAGAATAAGAAAACCCAATCATGTTGGACGAACTGTTGAATAAAAGAACAAACAATCTCTGTTTACAAATGAAAAAGGGTTGTCAATCTTTGGACTCTTGTTTTTGTTTTTGTTTTTTGTGATCCACCATGTCATTACCACTCTAAAATTTGGATCAAGTATTAATTCCTACCCAACATCCAAGCAGCATTATTGGGACCTTGTTTCCATTATTCCATTTCATAAGCAATTTTGCGTTTTATGACCCTACCTTTTGCCTTTGATAATTGCACCCACAGTCCCCCTCTTATTATAGGAAAATCAACTTCCAATGCCAATATTTCGTTTTATTTGATTTGATTATTCAAAGATATTTCAATTTGTTTCTTCTTCTTTTCTTTTCTTTTTTACCTAATAGAAGATGGCTTAGGGTATGTTAATTATGCGTTTAGGTCAAGTTTATGGCATGCGTTGATATGTGGTTTGAAACACTGAAAAATTGTACTGCTGGACAGTGAGATTTTGTATGAAATTTTGACTGTTATACTTTGTTGTTTCATCTTGTTTTTTGACAAGTATAATAATTTTTCTGTTATACTTTGTTGTTCCGGAAAATCCATAGCTGTTGTGATGTGTTGTTAGAAATAAATTGTTTGGAAGTATTGCATCATGTTAAGGGTACTCTAATGATACAACAACTGAATTCGTATGTCAGTCATGCCATTGGACACTTGTTGCATTGATATTGAGATATTGGTATTACACATATGCATTGAGAATGCGATAGGATGGCTAATTGCTTAACAAAGGCTACAAAAGGAGTCCATCATTAGCTTTTACTCTTGTCCTGACCTCTTGATTTTGCTTTCATGTATCTATATGTTTAGCATATACTTTTCAAAATGTGTATATATACATATGTGTGTGTGTTCAACGTCTACTTTGACCTAAAGAATGAAAAATAGTTACAATTTAAATTTGATAATACTTTTAAAAATATGTATATATATGTATTTATTTAGTACATAATTACTTTCGGAATTTATTAAAACTGTTATAATGTTTCAAAATTTAAGAATTACATAACATGTTTAAAATTAATTATGATCTTCTAGAAAATATGTTAAACTACATTTTAAAATTTTCAATTAAATTAACTTTTAAAAATGAGAGCTGTAGAACAAGATAGGAGTATTGCGTACTTCTAAATATTTAATTTAAAATTTAAAAACGGAATCCGATTAGTAACATAATGCAAAAAATATAATTTTTAAACAATCTTTAAAAACAATAACCTTTACCTTAAACTATTGTTTTAAAAATGTACACATTATTCATATGAAATTTTAAAATTTTTTATAACATACAGTATTAGAATATAATGTTTTTACATGTTTATGGAACGTAAATATATTATAACAATATTTTGAGATACTATAAATTCATTTTTGACAATATTACTTAAAAATAAAATTAATATTAATCCATACAACTATCCTTCTTGTCTACTGAAATTCTATTACTCTAAAAGGAAAAAAGAATGCAATAAGTAAATCTGAATATATGGACTATTATCAAAACGTTTCAATACTTTATTAGCCACATGAAAAGCAAAAATTGCAAACAAAGGCAGACCATATTTTCATACCTGCCAATACACCAGTAGTCTCACTCATCCTCCTCCTCTTCTTCTTCAGCCTCTCTCAACCACTTTAAAAGGGGAAAGATGAGCAAATATTAACAATCTTTATTTCACCGACTGCCAAATAGAAAAGTCCACTATGAGATGTCGGTTTTGACATGTAATAAAAACAGACAAGTCACCCCACCCATCTGATGAAGTGATACATAGAAGAAATTAAATGTAGCAGTAAAACAAGTTCAAGAATCTTTAGAAATGCCCTATGGCAGCTGCAATCTCTGTATGTTCCATTACCCATAACAAATAATATGTTTTAAATCACTCCTAAGTTATATATATTTTTACAAAATGAAATTTAAATTTAAAATGTTAAAAAAGGTTTGTGTGTTTATTTTTATTTAAATTTTGTGCTGTTTATTTTTATTTGATAATGTGTAATTGCAACTTCAATTCTTTGATAGTGTGTTCTAATTTTAAAATGTTGCAGTAATGGCTCGTCTGCCTTTAATTGCACAAAGTGTGAGGCGTAAAAGAATTGGTATTGCTGTGACAATATGGTTGGAAATCTGTAGAATTGCGATTTGGTTCTTATTTAGAATGGGTGCCAGCCTTAGCCTACATAGACCAAGGATTAGGTCCTATACCTTAGATTTTTATGCAAAACGGGATTATGTGAAAAGGCTTGTATATGCTAGTGACGAGACCTGTATTGAACAAGTTAGGATGAATAGAACTGCCTTTTTTAAACTATGTGAGATGTTAGAATCGATAGGGGGATTGAAGTCGTCAAGGTTCATGCTTGTTGATGAGCAAGTAGCAATGTTTTTACATATCATCTCCCATCACCTGAAAAATCGAGTTATCAAGCATCACTTTAGAAGGTCCGGGGAAACTGTTAGCAGAGCATTTCACAGTGTTTTAAATGCTGTCATACGCTTGCAATATGTGTTATTTAAAAAGTCGGACCCAATTACAGCCGATTCTTCTGACACAAGGTGGAAATGGTTTAAGGTATTGGACTGAGTTTTATATATAACTTGTACAACATTTAGTTGATTTAGATTTAAATTAGTATTCTAACTCAAGGTTTTATATCATGTGATATAGAATTGCTTAGGTGCTCTTGATGGAACCCACATCAAGATTAAGGTTCCAACAGTTGATAAACCTAGATATCGAACGCGAAAAGGTGACATAGCAACAAATATGCTAGGTGTTTGTACATCTGAGATGCAATTTGTTTATGTTCTTCCTGGTTGGGAAGGTTCAGTTGCCGATGGACGGGTGTTTCGAGATGCCATTAGTAGAAGACATGGACTAAAAGTTCTTCATGGTAAAGTGTATAGTTAGAGGAATTTGAATTATTCATTAAGATCAAACTTTGTGTGCTGAATTAATCATTTTTTAAAAAAAAATTATTTTATAGGTTGTTATTATCTAGTTGATGTTGGATACACAAATTGTGAGGGATTTTTTGCACCATTTAGAGGACAGCGATATCATCTGAACGAGTGGCGTTAGGGTTATCAGCCAAGTTCTCCGCAAGAGTTTTTTAATATGAAACATGCCTCAGCACGTAATATTATTGAAAGATGCTTTGGCTTATTAAAACTTAGATGGGGAATACTTAGGAGTCCATCGTTTTATCTTGTAAAGGTGCACAATAGAATTATTATTGCATGTTGTTTGCTCCATAATTTTATTCGAACCCATATGAGTATTGATCCCATTGAAGCGGAGGTGGGAGAAGGATTACCTACTAATGTGGTGGATGACGATGAACCGAATATCACAAATATTCATCCATCGGATGCTTGGGCTACTTGGAGGATGGAACTAGCCAACCAAATGTTCGATGAATGGCAAGCATCTAGAAATTAGTTAGGTTTAGAGACAAATTGAGTTTGAATTGATTTGTTGATGTTACTTTATGTATTTAGTTTATGAAAATTTGGTGGTGTTTGATTAAAATTCTGTATTGTACTAAACTTTGTTCATTTATAATTTAATTATCTTTTCATTCAGCATGTGTTATAAATTTAAATTTATATCAAATTAATGATATAATATTATAAACTGTTCACCTTTTGATTCATGATATTAAAAATAGTAAATAATGTTAATTTGTTTTTTTTAAGATAAATATGTTAGGTGTTCCACAATCACATGCTTCTTCTTAAGCTTCTCGAGGAAGCAAAAGAAAATGGGTTCTAGAAGAAGATGCAGCCTTGGTTTCTTGCATGGTGGATTTGCACAATGTAGGAACATTTAATGCCGATACCGGGTTCAAAGCCGGTTATTTGAACGAGCTAGAGAAAATGCTAGAAAAGGCTTTACCAGGAGCAATGTTGAAGGCGAAACCAAATATTGAATCTCGGATTAGGCACCTAAAAAGGGAAAGGTCAGTCGTCTACGACATGCTTAATGGCCAAAACAATAGCGGCTTTGGTTGGGACGAGCATAGGCAGCTCGTTATTGCTAAAGATGCAGTTTGGGAATCCTATGTAAAGGTAAAATGTATTTCAAGTAATTATTTGTTTTTTTACAAAACTTATAACTAATATGATTTCCTCATTTTTTTTAGAGTCACAAAGAAGCCGCTTAGTTCAGACATCGTACTTTCCCTTACTACGACCAGCTTACTGCCATATACGCAAGAGATCGAGCGACTGGGAAAGACGTTCAAACAGCTGCTGATGTTCTTGAAGAAATACATGCTGAGGATGAACGTACTACAAATATGAATGAAGAGAGAAACACATTCTATGACTGAGAAGCTGACGTCTCTTTAGACGACATGGATGTTTCTGGTACAGATCCGCGAGGAGATAGAGACCAAGGGGGTTCCTCATCTTCAAACAAGAGAAAGAAGAAATCTGCTGCTCGTGATAATGTGTATTCTTCATTTGATGAGGCTGCCACTTTGTTGGGGGAAAAAATCCAGGCCGTTGGTGATCAAATCAGTAGGAGTATTGCCTCCGAGGTGGTAGTTCAGCAGAAGTCAGAAGAACATCAAAAGATGGAAGAGAAAGCTTCAAATTTATATTCAGCCTTATGGTCAATTGAAGGTTTAACCGACGATCAGCGGTATGATGCTTTGAGTAAAATTCCCGACCATCCAACTCAAATGATCGTTTTCTTTAGTTTACCTTCTGTTGCCCGATTGGAATGGGTCAGAAGATTTCTTTCTCACCATTAAATATCAATGTTCAAACTTTTTGATGTTGTAAAACTATATAACATATGGATTATGATGTACAATTTCATTTTCATCTAACATTTTCTTAATATAAGTTAATTATGTTTATGCAGAATATAATTCTCGAGTTATATATTGATTTTAGTAAATTCATATAAGAACATTTTATTATTAAGAATTTTATGAAATTATATATCACTATTAAATTATATTTAATATTAATTATTTTAAATTGTATAAATTCATATAAGAAAATTTATTATCAAGAATTTTATGAAATTTAATTTAAATTATTAAATTATATGTAATAATAATTATTTTAAATTATACAAATTCATAAAATATAATTTATTAGTTATAATTATTTTAAATTTTATTAGTATCATATATTATGATTTGAGTAAATTCATATAAGAATATTAATTATTAAGAATTTTATTAAATTATATATTTTAATTATAATATATTTAATAATAATTATGTTTAAATATGATTAAATTATTTATTATTGATATTAATAATCTTATTAAAATTTAAATAACAATAACAATAATAATTTACCAAAACAAATTTCTGCTAATTATTAAGAATTTTATTAAATTATATATTTTAATTAAAATATATTTAATAATAATTATGTTTAAATATGATTAAAATATTTATTATTGATAATAATAATCTTATTAAAATTTAAATAACAATAACAATAATCATTTATCAAAACAAATTTATGCTAAGGGTATTCTAGTCATTTTAGTTTTTTCCATTATGCTATTACACCTCTATTCCATTCAACCAAACACAAGATTACTATTACGCCTCTATTCCATTACATTCAACCAAACAATTGATTTGCTATTACACCTCTAATCCAATACACCTCTAATCCAATACAGCGAACCAAACGCACCCTAATAAAAAAGAAACAAAATATTGATTTTCGGAAGTGAAACTGATACTTCTGTTCTTTTTGTTCAATTCATTTATTTTTATTTTTTATTTTGGTTTTGGTTTTGGCGTACTAAATAAATAAACAAAAAAATTAAAGAAAAGAAAAGGGTTTTGAAGTACTTGTCCCTCGAGGTGCGCCGCCGTTAGAGGCCTCCATCAGTTCGGCCAAGTCGTGGAAACCCCTAGGGTTTTATTCAGGGCTTCGCCGAGAGGGAAAGCAGGGAAGCCGAAAGGCCCTTTTCTATTTCTCCCTTCATTTTCTAGTTTAAAAACACCCAAATCGGGTTTATTTTGTTAAAAAAAAGGAGATCTTTTGAAAACTGGGGTTTTGGTCGCTTTTGGCCCTTCGGCACGGTGGGCGTTATGGCGGAGATGCGACGGAGCCGCCGCGAGTGCTCACTGGAGTCTCGGCCGGGGAAATGGGGTGTTGAGAGAAAATGAGGGTTCTTTTTAGTTTTTTTTTCTTTTGCACTGAAAAATGAAAGTAAAAAAAATTGGTTTAAATCATCAGAGCTAAACGGCGCCGTTTCAATTTGGCCTCCCAAACGCCAAAACGGCGTCGTTTTGGGAAGGCCGACCCACGACCCGACCCAATTAATGGAGGATCCGCGTGCTTTAAAGCCAAATGGGATATTTGCGCGGCGGATCCTTCCTCTTTGTCACTCATTTTCAATTCAACCCTTATGCTCTTTATTTTACATTTTTTTACCTTGCGATTTTCGGCGTGTTTCATGTTGGTCCTGCGTGAAACGGTGCGCATGGGAATGGGAATAATTCTGCGCATATTTTATTTTAGTCCCTCAATCGTTTCCTTTTTGTTCTCTTTAAAAATTTGCCCTAAAATGTTAGGCGGATCACAATTTGATCCGAGGCAGTTTTATTTATGATTCTGTTTTTTATTTCTTATTATTATTTTTATTTACTTCACCTATTTGTTGTTTACTTCACCTATTTGTTGTCGGTTTATTATTATTTCTTCAACATTTTATAATGAAAATCACTTTTAAAATAGATTAGTCACTGTCTATTATTCTTTTATTGTTGTGCTTGTTTCTTGTACATTTTGTTGATTTTGTCTAATTTTCATGTGCTGCATTTTTATGTTACTTCATTTATTCTAGTTGCAATTTAACTACCCTGTCACACCATCATCATTATACTCCATTATTTACGTTTAAATATTTCATTCATAACGTATTTTGCATCATTGCATTAGTGTTGTATTTCACAATATGTTTAAGAAGAAAATATTTGTTCTCTTCCTTGCGATACCTACGTTCTATCAAGTATCATGTTAGTTCGTATTAGAATTCAAAAAGAAAGTTTTAAACAAGGCAATGTTTCGCGTTTTGGGAATTCGAGAAATTGTACCCTAATTTACTGGGTCTCAATTTTCTTGTTAAACCCAAATAGAAAGATATCCTTTTAATTTACCAAACACATAAAATTTTGAAAATAAAGGTAATATTCCGTATTTAGAAAATTCTAGAAAACGTGCCCTAACTTACTGGGCTTCGATTTTTCTAGCGTTGATCCTAAATAACCGAATATCCTTTTAAAATTATAACAAATGAGGTTTGAATAAAAAAATAAAATAATAAAAGACAAGCTTACTCTCAAAAATACGAGGTGTCGTGTCCTAACTTACAGGACGTGACATCTTGTTACTTCGAGATAAGGAGGCATTTTCCATCTTGATTTATTCAAATAGTTTTAAAATAGCACAATATAAAGAAGGATCGTATTTTTAAATTCTTTTCGAGTTTTTAATTTTCGACACCAAGACATTAATTAATCAACTAGGTACCAATTTTGGGCGTATCGAGGGTGCTAATCCTTCCTCGTGCGTAACCGACTCCCGAACCCGTTTTCTGAATTTCGTAGACCAAAAAATTATCATTTTAGTAAATTTAAAATTTTATTAAAATGATGAGGTGATCCGATCACACCTAGATAAAAAGGATTGGTGGTGACTCCCGTTTTTATTTTCAAATCCAAGTCGACCCCGTTTTGTCAAAAAAATGGTGTCAACAATTATTACTTATAAATTATAAAGTAATACATGTTAGTAATTTAATCATAATTGATACAGTAGATTAAAACATAAAATGCAAAATATTAAATGAGAAAATGTGGGATTTGTAATTTTGTTGTTTGGAAAAACCTCAAGGACTTGGAACATAATTTAACCTTTAAAGGATACATTTTTCATTATTCAGCTTTTTTTTTTAGTTAAATTTGTAAATAAACTTTATACTAAATTGAAACAATTTAAAACAAATTAAGATTAAATTATAAACTTAAAAAATATTTTAACGAAACTTTCATTGTTGAGGGATCAGATCGACATCATCGAAACAACACTTTAAAAGCTTTACCCAAAGGAGTCAATCTTCTCTCTACAAATTTCATAATAAAATATTAATCCATACATCATATGTATGTACTAACTAGTATAATATATAATAATTTCGACTATTATCCTACATAATATATCAACATTATACCACTTACTCCGATCAATATTATGCTCATATCATACATCAAATGGAGGGAGGGAGTTATTGTCGGGTAGACCTGAATTAAGCAACGAATAAGAATGAAAAAGAGAAAAGAAAAATTGGGCACGCAAATATTTTACGTGAAAAAACCTCTCTGAAGAGGATAAAAAAATCATGGGCAAATAAAACTTCACTAAAACGACAAATAACTAAAGAGGAGTACAATATGGAAAAACAAAAGCAAACTCGAACCCAAAATACAAGGTTCTCCCGAAATTCTCACAAAACTCTCTTAATTGTGTTGTTGAATCAAACTTTCTAGGGTTGATAAAAACCCTATTTAGAGGCTGAAACTTGTGTGAATATATGACTAAAATATTGCTAAAATAATCAGAGTTATACTAGAAAAAGATAACAGAATTTAACTAGGAGAAAATGTGAGATAAAATAAAATAGGAAGCAAAAGGTCCAACATTCAAATATAAATAATTTAGACCTCCCATTGCAATGATGATGTGAAATTATTTCAACATATAATATGTACCTATAATAACATCAGATATTGTTTATCTAAGTTGGGTCCATTTGGCTCAAAAATTATTATTTTTTACTATTTAATTTTAAATATTTAATATTTAAAGATGAACAAAGATCCAGAGTATGCAGTATGCAGCACGTGGGGAGAGGAATCGTAGTCCCAACTACAAATTTATTTGTATTTCTTCTAAGTGTGGCTATAATCAAGTTTAGATAGCAAAATGCAAGTTTTTACTTGATTCAGACCATAACTATATGTATTATTTCAATCTTTTCATATAATCATAGAAGGGCCTGGGATTAGAATTATGATGGAAACAAAGAAAAATTTCCCATTACGCATTTATCAAGCCAATACAAGGGGCAATCTTTTATTCTTTATATCATTTGATTCAAAATTTTAGTTTAATTGTCATCTATTAATCTCAGTGTTTATTTTTTATAAAAATAATTTGATTTTAAATAAAATATTTTAATTTAATAATTAATATAATAAGTATTTTTCATCTTATAAACTTTTAACTATAAACACTAAATCTCGAATTTTGAAGTTTTGATATTTGAAAAATATTTACCCCTTAAGTTTTAAAAATGAAATCACAAAATTCCCTTTGAAATCTATTTATTAAGTAATTTTTAAATAAAAATTTATCTGTCTATTGTCTATTTATTTTATTTAGTTTCTTTCGTTTTCAATTACAAAATAAAAAAATTAATTACTTTTAAATTATTTTGACGTACAATAGATTTAAATTCTAATTAAATTATATTTGATTTCAAGTAAAATTAAATATTTTAAGCTTATAATAAATTTGAGATGAACTCACTAAATCATTTTAATTTAAAATTACCATTATTCAAAAGATTTTAATGAAAAATAAATTGATTAAAAGATAATAAAAAAATTTCATCTCAAAGTTAATATATATAATTAATTAAATTAAATTTAAAAAAACATCATAAAATTTTATTATTTTAATTAAAAATTATACAATAAAAATATTAAAAATAACAAATAATTTATTTAAGCACAAACACAGTCGCCATATTTTGATATATATATATATATATTAGTTGTTTATAAAGTTAGTGTATCTTTTTGGGATCTGGATTCTAATTATTAAGAAGATAAATATGGACAACGACATTGCTTTTCGCAGGTCGAGTTAGCAATGAGCAGCTTCAATGTTTTAGGTGGCATTGCCATTGATGCATGCCCCCCCCACATTAAACAACAATGGACCACAATGCTACTACATACATAATACCTTCTTTGCTACAACACAAAATTCTTAACCTCTGTTTTCTTCTTCCAATTGGGAGGAGAATTATTGCTAAAGTTTGAATCTCCATTTTTAAGGTTACTTTCTAACTAAACCATTATTTGATTTTTATATATATATTTTCAACTATTACTTGGTACACAAGTGGGATGTAAAATTTTTTAAAATTTTAAAAAATAAATTAATGAGATACATGTCATCCTCTTAACTTTTATAGTAAATTTATTTTCTTTCCGTCAACACTTTATTTAATAATATTTTTTTAGTTCCATAAAATTAAAAAATATATATTATCTTAAAATCTAAATCCAAATCCAAATCCCCAATCCCCAATCTCCATATTCCATTTCATCTCTTCCTATCAAAGAATGGAATAGAAACCAAGCAAAGATTAAATGAATGTATGTGGTATCAAGAACATAATGAATGTTGGTATAAAAAGGGATCCAATATCATCATAGCGGTAGCATAATTATTGGTCCATCAACATTGATACATGAACAATATTTAAGATAGAAAAAAGTTAGGTGCATATAGTAATTAGATAGATTCTCCCTATCTATACTCATTTCTTATTATTTTTGTATATTTACTGTCGATAATAATGATTATTCTTCTCATTGTGAATATTTTCCAAAAAAAATAAACAATTAATTATAAAACAATAGGCGGAAATCAAATCCCACATATTAATTAATTCCTACCAATGTTGTTAAATTGCTTTCATTCATTAAAAGTAGAATTATTTTTTTAATAATATGATTATTGGAATGTAGAATTACTTAGCACATTATTGTAGATGTTACATTGCTTTGTTTAGTTTATTTGATTGAAATATAATATTTTGTTATTTGGGTGACAGAATGCAAGATTATCTAAAAATATATTTTACTTGATTATTTTTGTTATAAAATTTATTTTTAAATATTTATAAGTAAAAGAAATTGAAACAATTTTAAGCATGGTTAGAATGCAAATTAATTTAAAGTAAAGAAATTGAAACAATTTTAATCATGGTTAGTATGCAAATTATCTAAATTTTATCATAATACTTCTTATATTATCCTCGCAACATGTTTAGAGAAGCCAAATTATAAGAAATTTAACATAAAAATGATAAATTTTTCATAAAATCAATTACCTTTTACTTTTGAAATCTGAAATTAAGGAAGAAATGATATTAAAATTACCTTATGTTATCCATTTTTAACATTACAAAAAATATAAGATTATCCATTCAAAATAATTTTTGAAATTCAAATAAAAATATGTAGAATACCACCTCGATGAATCCTACTTAAAGAATTTATTGCAAATTTAAATTTATTATTTTGTATATCGGTAAATTATAATTAAGGTTAATAAACTATTAGTAAGTTTACGTTTTGGTCATTCAACTTAAAAAAGTTATAAAATGGTCACTTAATTATTCAAAAGTTTTCATTTAAGTCATTAGACTATTAAAATTGCTCTTGTATAGCCTTCTTTGTTCGCACTATTTGCACCAATCGAAAACTTTCATTCCTCTTCTCTTCTACAATTTCAATTTTTTTATAAAACAATATTGAATACCACGAATCTTGACTTTTTTTTACATAATTTAGATTTTTTTAAATCCAAGAACAAACAATGAAAAAGCTTTTCCCCTTTTCTTTCCAATTCTTTCCAAAGGTCAACAATTTGGTTATTATCTCGTCGAAACTTCCAATTAAGAATCATTTTGAGGAGTTAGATCTTTGTAGAATAAATCAAGAAAAAAAAAAGGAAACTCTGAAATCCAAACAACTTTCTTCTTCGACCTCCAACACTGACTGCTAGATCGACTTGGATCTAAGGTATGTTCTTCTACTTGTTGATGGGTTCTGATCCACTGTACTACTCGTTGAATTGTTTCTTGAAGCTCGCTAGTTAAACTTTTTAATAATAAAAAGAACTTAACAGTCCAGTGACTTAATAAAAACTTTCTAATATTTCAGTGACTAAAATGAAAACTTTCAAATAATTCAGTAACTATTTTGTAACTTTTTGAAATTGAGTGAACAAAATGTAATTTTACCAATAGTCTAGCTACTTTGGCCGTAGTTTACTCTTTGTACATTTAGTTTTTTGATAAAATAACTAGAACTACCCATAATTTCTTCTCACCCTTAAATAAGATGATATATACATTTCAATATGCTCAAACTCACATCCTCCTACTCTAACAATAGTACCGATATAATGAGGGTTGGTATATTTATTATGTTTAGATGGATGTGAGCAATGTTTCCTCATTGAAACTTATGCTTCTTATGTCAAAAAAGGGTTTGAACTAAAACAATGGGTTTTCAAGAAATAATGGTACTATCATATATATATATATATATGCATATGTAGGTGTGCAAGTGTGGCAGTGCAGGATATCCATTATCCAAGTAAAATTCCAATTGTGATGAATCTCTTTTAATTAATATCGTCGGCCATCAAATTTCCATCATAACATCCACTTCCTCACTACCACTATTACTATTAGTTGTCAAAATGCTTCATTATTTCCTAAATAATATCAATCCCTACATCTTATTTCATTATAGTTTTTTTATCATATTTGTTCTTTTTGACATAATATCTAAAATTATTTGTAGTCTCTCTCTATAAATAGGAGAAAAATGCGCTTCAGTGCACTCAAACTCACGTCCTCATGCATTAACAATAATACTCATACCAAGTAAACTAAGACTCAATCGTTAACTTTTATATTCTTTTATCAAAAAGAATTCACCAACGTACCTTAATTTTTCACCCTCCTATAATTAAAAATCTATAATTCATGGTAAATTTGTGATTGGCATCAATCCTATCAATAATAATCTTTCATTTTTTAGCTTTAGATTGTTTTTTAGTTAATTGTTGTACTTTTTTGAGTTTGAAATTTGAATAATAATTTTGGGTAATGACCTGAGATTTTTTATTTTAATTATAAAATATAAAAATTATTAAAAAAATCGAAGCCCAATCATCCAAGTGAAGTTTTTAAGCCGAAATTAAAAATTTAATATGAAAAGCTACGTGAGGTGTAAGTTAATGTGATTTATATTTTATAAATTTAAAGAATTTGTAATTTTCTTTAACAATATAACAAAATAATAGTCCTATGAATAAGTAGGAAAATTATTATTTTTGGTTGAAGGATACCACATGCCTTATTTAAGTAATATTAAAATATAAAGTTATAAGATTTAAAAAAAAAGACATGTGAAAATTATTTAATTACATTTTAAAATTAAAATATTTGAAGCACTATTATTTATAAGAAAAATAGTAGAAGTATAATTTATATGTGATTAAATTAGTGAAAGGAGATAGTTGAAAGTGAGGGAATATGAATATGCACCCTCCCCTTTGCTTCACTTTCCTTTTTCTTCTTTTTAAAGAAGAGAGATCCCCTTTTCCTTGGTATCAAAAGGTGAGAGAATTTAATCATAATGTTGTTGTTATAGGAATATGGGAAAGTTGATCCAATATCACTTTCCTGATTTTCTTCATGGAAATGGTAAGAAGATGCTAAGGAATGATCATTTTTACACAAATGCCCTCATTATATTAATTTAAATATAATAAAAATGAGATACTGATACGTGTAACTTACTCGAATTTAATTCGAGAAACTTCAAATTTAATTTGGTAACTATTGAGTCAAAGTCAAATTTAATAATATTTTACTCAAATGACTTGTAAATCTTTTCGAGTTTTTTATATTATTAAATTACATTTTTGTTGTTGATATATATGATTAATCCTATATTTAATTGTTGAGTTGAATTCAAACTCGTGTTCGAACTTGAATATAAAAATCGATAAATGAGTTTTGGATTAAAATGGAGGTGGAATGAATATTGGAAGGAGAAAATGGAGAGGGGTAGAGCTTAGGTGGAGGTCACATGTAAGTAAGAAGAGGGTGGATATTGGCATTTTAATAATCTATATACGTAGTTCAAGGAGAATGGGGGATTGGGTCAGAAGTTTAGAGTAAGAAAGTAAGTAAATGTTGGCATGCTTTTTGCATGTGAATGATAGAGAGAGAGACAGGGGGCACCAAATATCCACAAAGTGAATCCAAGTTGTGCAGTCTGTCAGTGAGGGAGAGAAGGGCATATCATGATTTGTTCCATTGACCTAATCAAAGTCAATCCCAACCAATTTTACACTCCATCCTTTCTGCAGAACTAATTTTAATGCAACTCAAACATAGGGTAAAAAAAATGATCAAATACAAGAAACTAATGGAGGTGAAAGTTGGAGGTTTAGATGGAGAGATAGTATTCTAGTCCATAAAATAGAAAAGAAGTCCCTTAAATGAAATGTTAGGAAATTATTTAAATTATGGGTACGTATTTCGAGTTGGATAATCGAATTAGATATATTTTATAATTGTATAATAGAGTAGAGAAATGAAAAAACATAGTTGAAAAACTTTGGTGTTCTCATCAATTCATTATTTTTTGGTTAATCTTTTATCTTTATTTGTAAATTTTTAAGTAGTTAAATTCCATCCAAGTTTTACAACACCAAAGAGAATGCTCTAAACATCTAACAACATGAACATTCAGAAGAGATTTTCCCAAGACTTTAGGCCCATTTCACATTGTGGTTGAGGCTGAAATAGTGATTTTCAACTCCATCAGCAATATCAAACATTTGGCTTTTAAGGTAGAAAGTCTTTTCGTAAAAGTTGTTATTTAGGTGTTTTTGACTTTTTTGTTTTAAAGTAAATTTATCAAAAATATATTTATTTATATTAATTATTAAAATGTATTCATGCATAATTATATTAAATTATTTAAATATTATCTCAATTAAATTATTTTCAAATTTCAACATTCTGTTTAAAACGAACCTTTTAGCTTTCCATTGTAATTTTTTATATCAATGTCAAACACTTGAAATTAACAAACTATACTTTTTCACAATAATTTCTCATAACATTTTTCAAAAATATTTTTATCCAAATTAATTTTTTTAAAGTAATTATCAACCACAATTACAATGCTAAATTGAAAAATCAAGTGAATGTATCCATTACTAAATTTATTTTACGAATTTAAATAAAGGGTATTTATAAATATCCATAAGAATTAATAAAGATATTAATTAAAAACAAAGTATTAATAATAACTCAATCGATTGTTCACCTTTAGAACTTACTTTCGAAACAATAGTGTAAGCCTTTGACAGCTCCATTTAAAGATAAAAAAATCATTTAATTGGTCAAATATTTGGTACATGAAATAAAGCAATGAAATCCGTCCCATTAATTTGACCACCCCATAAAGATTAAAAAGTAGGGTTTTCAAAAAGAAAAGAAAAAACTAATTTTATTGAACTTTCCTTCAAAATTCACATCTAACCATTTTTCTGGAGCCCCTCATGATAACAGTAGCCACTGCATATTCCAATTAAAATTCCATTAATTTTACATCAAATTTCTAGTTTCTCGAGAATTTATCATTCTTGACATTTCAAAGCGAGGAAAGGCTGGCATCATCATCCTCATCATAAAGCAAAGAACTCAACTCAACCCTCTCAAAATTCCAAAAAGAAAAAGAGGAAGCCATTGATAAGACAGGCAAAAAAGAAGAGGAGGACCCAATTCTACATTTTGTTTGTTGTTTGCCTATACACATCAATTAATTAAAATCTTCTTCCTAGAAATGAAATGAAGATCTTTAACTAAACTACCATCTTTTAAATTCAGTGAAACTATTTGTTAATAAAATTAAGTTTAACTATAGTTTTCATGTTTAAATACTATATTTGAGCAGTCCTAAGGAAAAAAAATTCAATCAAATTTTCATAATGTTGGGAGAATTTTTTTTTTAGAAAGGAGTATAATAATGTTGATTGTGATAGATATTGCATTGATTATAATTAGGGGTGTTTATAGGTCGAGTCGGGTTGAGTCTAATCAAAATTTTAGGCCTGTTTGTTAGGCTTGAGTCCAGCCTGACCTAAAAAATGGGTCTGAAATTTTGTCCGAACTTGACCTGAATAAAAAATGCTAAGATCCGGGCTTGACTCGACTCACCAGTTTTAATTTTTTAAATATATATAATACATCAAAAATATTAAAAACTTTAAAATAAATGTTTCCCAACAATTTAAAAATAAATTAAAAAATAATATGTATACTTAAATAACACTAAGATAGGTGCAACTTAATAAGCAAATGTCTCTAAAATAGTAACAAAATTAACAATAAAACAATAGTTATATAATATCCAACAAACAACAACATAATAGTGAAATGATAACAAAATAATGAAAAAACAATAAGAAAATAGTAACAAAACAGTAAAAAAAAGAAAATAGTAAATGGGCTTTATTTTTTTGTCCAGGTCTATTTTTCAGGCCTATATTTTTACAAAAATCATCCCACTTTTTAGGCGGGCTAGGTGGCCCGACCCTTGGACAGGTCTAATTATGACCCTCTTATTTTTTACCACCTTTCCTTCACTTTGAATTAGTGGCCTTTGATACAACTTCAACAATAAGTTGTTTGCACTAAAACCTTTTCTCTTTTTTCTTTAACTCGTATATTTCTTTCTTTGTTTTATTTAGCAACGATAATAGTTTTCGGGTTGGTTAATATTTGTTATATTTTTGTCACGCCTCATAATATAAGGGGTTAATTGAAATAATTAACTAAATAATTATCTAGGGTTGATGGTTAAGTAGATAATGTACACCCTAGAGGTCTTAATTTTTATCCACTCCTCTCCAATTTTTTTTTCAGCAAACTAGGATGAAAACCAAACTAAAATAAATATTAATTGGAGTGAAAACTTGACAATATTGAGCAACAACCCAAATGGTTAACATGTCACTCTCCACCCTTACAGGCCAAGTTTGAGCCACCCCTTACCCAAATCTCATTTCCTTTTATTCGATTGCAAGGGTAAGTTATCGAATAGCCCTTCAAAGTTTGAAAATCCTACCTATTTAACCCCGTTTTCCCTAATTACAATAGGATTATGTTTCTTTTTCCATTCCAATTGGAATTTCTCTTTTCTCTCCCTATTTCTCATCATATTTTTTCCACCTTTTTCTTTAAATCAAAATTTCTCTTCATTGCTGAAATAATTTTTTATTTCAATATTGATTTCTATGTAAACCAACTAATAATTCGACTAAGGCAAGTGCACCTATCAATTAATAATATAGTTACGTTGAGCAAAGATATCGTTTTCACAAGGACTAAAAGGACTAACAATTACCGCCTTTCTATTATTTAATTGATAAATTTGAGTGATTGAATAAAAACTAAAATTAATTAAATTAATTCACTATTGAACACGATAAAGAACAAAGCAAGAAAATAAACGGTTAACAACCAATAAGCAAAACAATACCCAGGAAAGAATTCACCTAGACTTTATCTGTCACAATCAATCTAAGTTACAAAATTTCTTTACTTAGTATTTTGATCTGTAGAAATTCCTAAATTATGCTAATATCTCTTTCGATAGTAAGAGCAACTGACTCTAGGTTGATTAATTGAAATTTCTTTCTAATTAAAACCCTTATTATTGCATTAACTCGTGCTATAGATTCCCATATTAGATTTGATTCTAATTCCATAGATTTATGTCATCCTATTTCTAGGATTGCATGCAACTCCACTCAATTATGCTAGATCTACTCTTAAATAAGGTCTATTCCTCTGATTTAAACATATTAAACATGGATCAATGATCTAGAAATATCAAACCAAGAATTAAGCACACGTAATTGAGAACAAGATTTAAGTATTTATTGCGTAAAATGAAAATCAAATGACAGAATCCATCATAGGGTTCATCTTCCTAGGTATTTAGAAAGTTAGTTCATGCTTGCAAATAAAAACATCTCATAGACAGTATAACCGAAAGAAATAAAGAAACTCATGATAATCTCCTAAGAAATCAACTGGAAGTCTTCAATCTTGACGGAAATCTGCTTCAGAATCAGCTTGAAAGGTCTTTTTCGAGTTGTTTTCTTGAATATTCTATGATGATTTACTTCTATCTTCTTATTTTTGTCATATATTCGTCTTAGAATACCCGAAAAACTTACAAATTACATTTTCTCATAGTTCAGAGTGCCAATTCGTGAAATCAACAATGCCTGACACATGGTCGTGTGGCAACCCATGTGGCTCACATGGTCGTGTGGAAGGGGTTAGCCCGTGTAGCTCTTGTAACTTGCTTTGATTTTTCAGTTTTTGCTCGTTACGTTTTGCTCCCAAATGCTCTCCTAATTATAAAGACATGAATTTAAAGGATTATGAGCATAAAGTTCATCATGAACATCAAATAATCACCCAAAAGCGCATTAAGAATGAGATTAAAACATGTTACTTTTAGCATTTATCAAATATCAAATCAATTCTCAATAAATCAATTTTCTACCGGTTGTTGAATTCATCATTGATAGTCTCTGTAATTTCATCAAGTTTAGTAAGTACATCTCATTCTAAAATCTAGACCCCAAATTTCGTAGAATTTCTATCCGATATTAATCTTTCAAATTAATTAGACAATCTTTCATGATTATTAACAAATCTTTTGTTAAAATCAACAAATATTGATAAATCTTGGAAATCAAACGTTAACCCGTATGAAATTGTCATTTGAAGGACCTGTTTTAGGTGCATTGGACCAAATTTGAGTACAAGGAACATCGTTCAAGACCTCGGTGACAAGTGTGTGTTCTTTTACAAATAAATTGGGGCAAATTGTGCCTTGGAATAGTGTAACACCCCTTACCCGTATTCGATGCCGGAATAAGGTACGAGGTATTACCAGAACACATACACTTTTAACCACATTAAACCGAGTTGTAAAATTTCATCTAAACTAAAACTTTCAAATTGTTATTCTTGATTCACTAATTAGGGTTTACGTGGCCCAATATACTCACAATCTTTCACTTCCTCGTCGTATGAATTTATAAATTTTCACTTACTTGTTGAATTCATCACGAGTACCTGAATTGATCCGTATCATTACATATTCTCATGTCGTCACATTTTCCTATTTAACTATTGTAATATATCAATTACTCAATATCTCATAAGCTAAGTGTCACATATACATTATCCATTTATCTCCCATACAACTATCAATATTAGCCACAAAGATAGTACAAATTTTCTCTATTCGATGTTAAACCAAAACATGTTACTTCATTACCAACTAACCTTACTAAATATACACCTTATATTAGCGCAAGTGTTTAACCATTCACCCATGACATAAATATATTTTATCTATTATTGCAGAATATAGATGTGCTATCCAAATCATAATTCACCTCACATAGTAACCGAGTTAATTTTTATCATTTGTCAAATAAATTACAAAACAAGTTATATAACAAAATATAGATACATTTTAAACCTCAACAATAAACAAATTCTCATGGCATTAAATAATCATAACGCATCAAAGACAAACGTACTTGACATTTCCATCACATAAACCGAATTAATCAGTGCAACCTCAATGATGTAATCATCCTTTTAACTTACTTAACCAAGCCAAATTATATCATCATCTCACACATAGAATGAACCACCTATCATACTTCTCAATTATGTCACTTAATAGACCAAATATACCTAACCTTTATCATCATGATCAATCCACAACCAAAATACATCCATATATCAAAATTACTACACACACATATATATATACCATGACTAAATTTCTTAAACATTTGATCAATTGCTTTTCAATACCGCAATAATTCTTTCGATACCAATACGTATTTACCATTCAATTTACTATTGACCGATTATAATCGGGCATATAACCATTTATACACAATTCATTCATATATTTTATTGTCCTCCTCCTCCTCTCCATTTCACATCCTTAATGTATATAACACGCTTAATAACATTATACATAATTTCATTACTCACTTATTGCAAATTTAAAGCTGCCCATCTGAGTCAGAGTCACTAAATTATTTTATTCCAGAGCTATGGAGCTTCAAATTAAAATCCGTTAATTTCCCCTGAAACTAGATTCATATATCTTTTTACCATAAAAATTTCAAAATTTTTCACTTAGCCAATAAGTACAGTTTATTCTTTAAATTTTCCCCAGTTGCACTGCTCGATAATTCTGACCTCTCTTAACTAAAAATTGATTATCTCATTTTACAGAATTCGGATGGTATTTCCGTTTATTTCTCATGAACATAGACTCGTTCAGGATTCTAAAAATATAAATTTTAACCCATAATTAATTTTGTACAGTTTTTAATGATTTTCCAAAGTCAGAACAGGGGATTCTGAAATTATTCTGACTCTGTCTCACAAAATTTATCATATCTCATGATTTATAATTCCATTGCTTACACCGTTTCTTCTATGAGAAACTAGACTCAATAAGATTTAATTTAATATTTTACTCATCTTCTAATTCGATTCCCACGATTTTTGGTGATTTTTCAAAGTTGGCACACTGCTGCTACCCAAAACTGTTTTAGTGCAATATATTGATTACCATTTTGACCCTAAACTTTTAACACATGACAATTTCGTCCCTAGGCTCGGAAAATAAAATTCTTGCAATTTAATCCTTGATCCAAGCCTAATAATTCTCACACATATCAATAACAACCCATGTATTCCATGGAATTTCAAAAATTTTCCACAATTTCAATACTTTTCAACTTAATCCCAAAACATGTTTTCATCCAAAATTCTTTAATAAAACACCTTTAAACATCCATTAACATATCAATTTCATCATAAAATAACAAAAATCATATGAAATTATCAATGTTATCTTCCTAAACTTTCAACAAAATGAGAAACTAGTAGAATACTAAGTTGGACCTAATTGTAAAAGTCTAAAAATATAAAAATTTCAAGGAAAAAGTAAGAATTACACTTACTTGAAGCTAAAATGTGGAAGACCAGCTCTAAAACCTCTTCCATGGCTATTTCTCACCGAAATTTCAAGAAGAAATGGTCTTGAAATCCTTAAAATAAATTTTGGCCACATAAACGTTATTGGAATTCCAAATTTGTCCTTAAAGACATAACAATCTTTGATTTTTTTTAACGATATGCCGTCTCTGCCACTTAAGTTGGTCAATTTACTCTTTTAGTCCTTTCTTATTTAATTTTTAAGCTATTTAATCACTTTATCAAGTTTTGTATCTTTTCAATTTAGTCCTTTTTAATTAATTGGCTGTCGAAACGTTAAAATTCTCTGAAGAAACTTTAACACTACTATATTGACACTCCATAAATATTTATAAAAATATTTACGGCTTGATTTATAACATCAAGGTCTCGATACCTCTTTTCCTCAATTTCTTGACTTAATAATTTTTTTATAAAACAAAATTACTAATTCAAAAATCTCTTAAAAATCATATTTGACTCGTAATTATTAAATAATAAAATTTACAAGCTTGTTTTCTGAATTTGGTGGTCTGGTACCACTATTTTCAACATTTCTAAAAATGAAGCTATTACAATGGGTCACACGATCTTCCATACGAGCGTGTGGACCATAGGGCCCCGACACAGCAATGTGCTCTGGAAACCTTAGGCTAGTTCTTGAACCACACGACTAAGACCCTTCCACACAACCTGCCACACGGTTGTGTCCCTCTTGTAGGTTAATTTTGTATTTGCCACACAGCTACAGCCTATTACACGACCCAGCCGCACAACCGTGTAACCCTTCCAAACAGCCTATAGCACCTCACACGGCCATGTGCCCCCTATTTTATACTTTTGCGTAAAAATTTATGTTATATTCACTTTAATCCTTGCTTGATCCCTGAATTGTTCTTAGAAGTTTTTGTGCATTTAATTAATCTTTGCTTTAGTGTTTATACGGAAATCCATGATGCATATGCTTGAATTGCTACTATTATAATGTGTTTATTGATATTAATTAACTGAATCGTTGCGGTGCTATCAATAAATATGTGATATTAATCATGCCTACTGCTAAGTGTTTTTGATAAATTATGAGTGTTAACACTATTATCGCCTCACTGGATACATGATGAACATGTCTATTGCTAGTATTGAACGGAATAAGTGTTAAGCATGCATACAGGTTTTTGCATTATTATGTCATAAGGTGTTCTATATTGCATTGGATGGGGCGGGATGATTTGTATGGAGAAAAAGTGATAGTTTAATCTGCAAACAAATGGTGGCTTGTCCACAAACCTAGAGACAGTTTGTTTAATTCGCAAATATGTTGTCCACTCACAATAAGTGGCAGTAACTGCAAATTGTGGTTCGATCTCGAACCAAGTGGCAACTCAGTTGCAAATGTTTTTATCTAAAAATACCAGTGGTTTACCCATAATTTTTACAAACACAGTGGTAGCTATTATTTGCAATTACGTTTTGTATCCACAACAAGTGGCAGTTATCTGTAAATCACCTATAGTTCATCCACAACTCAGCTTGATATGGTAGATGAGTTTTGGGGAACTCATAAGTGAGGTGTGTAGTAGAGTTGGGTAGGACCTTTCTGATTAATTGAACTTGCATTACCATATATATTAGCATGTGCATTTGAAACTGTGTATTTTGAAATAGTGTAGTGAAGTGATGATATAATAAATCATTAATATAAAGTGCTTTATGATTGTGATTATTATCAGAATTGCTAACCCACGTGCTTTACCGACAGTTTTATTTCGGTCTTCTTGTGAATGAACTCACACTGAGCTTCATAGCTCACTCCCTTTTACTTTATATCTTTACAGATAACCTACCAGGTTAGGAAACGGAATCAGAAGCTTGGCTCGAATTGAAGTTTTATTAATATTTTTATTTTTACCTATTATTATTTATAGTTCTTATTATTTAAAAATTGTAATGTCTTATTTAAATTATCGCACGAGACTTAGTTTTAGGTTATTTAGGGCATGCATGGTATATTTCGACTATGAGTGCTTAAGTTTTATTTATTTTATAATGCATGAAACATGGTTTTCATTAAATCTACGCTAGTATCACTTTTTCCACTGCATTGATGAAAAATGAGTTTTTAAAGGAGTAGATAATTTATAAATCAAACGGTTTTGAATTAGTTATATTATTTCATAAGAAGGGTGATAAAACGCTAAGTTTTTCCAAAAATAGACTAAGTTTTTTTTTCTAAAATAAACAAATGTTTTAATATGGTCGTTTTAAAAACTCCGATAGCTTACTGGGCCATTTCGGCAGCTAATGTAATCTTCTGAATTTGGGTCTAACGTCTAGGTCGGGTTGGGGAGGTTACAGTTTTTCTCTCCCATCAATTCTTTTTTTTCTTCTCCTCATTCATTTCATGTGCCTTCTCTTTTTTCAGTTTATAGATCTATTTTGTGGGTGTATTTTATGTCTTCACAAGTTGTGATAAACAGGTAATGGTGCCTATTGATGATTGTCGATTCTACCAATATAAACCTACGCTTAATTTGCAATTTAAGCAGTATAGGGAGTAGGGTCAATCCCTCAGAGACTGGGTTTACTGAAAATTATTTCTCTTTCTCGATCAGATTCGTGTCTGGGCAGTTGTCGTGCCCAAGAAATTTGGGGGGAGGGTAAAATTGAAAACCTGGAACCTAAAATAAACAGGAGAAAAAAATGCATGAAAAGTAAAAGCTAAAAATAAAATAATAAAAATAGTTAAATAAATCTAAAGAAAAATTAATTAAACTAAGCTCAGCTTTAGGCACGGGTTTTTTCTCGTCTTTGAACCGATCCTCGAAATTAGATGAACCCCTCTTTTCCAATAAGCTAGTTATAGCTACCAAGGACGCCTCAGACACTAACTCTTCCTTGTGTAAATTAGTTATGGAATGTCCTATAACTAACCCTTACCGATCAAACAACCAACGAAATGTTCGTGATTTAGAACTCCGGCAGCTTTGCATTCTAGAAGAACCTAGCTCAAACCAATGCCCTCAACCGCGTGGGACATTTAAATCCGGTTACTACTTCCTTTGACGGAACCAAACAGCAATCCCCACTTGGCACGCCAATGTGTTCACGAAAAATCAATTAGACAACCGATCCTTTCGAAATTCCAACTGTACGTCTAACCACACTAACTCAAACAACTTCTTTTTTGACTTAGTGTTGATTTGACTTTGTGAGTTGACAAAATCATACTCTTAATCCAAAGAAATAATAAGTACTGAAATTTAGGAGTTAAATTACTCAGGTTCGTAACTCCTGGGTCTTGACGAAGTTAACAACGACCTAAAGCTGAAATTGGTTTAGTTGACTAAGGTTTGGGGCATGTTGGAGTTGGATAAATTAAATAAAGTTAAAATAGGTAAAAAGAATGGGTGGCGTGTTTTAAGTGTGGGGGCTGGAATTTTGGTTGGGTATAAGAGTAGGATGATTTAGCTACTGGAAATGAAAAGAAAGTTTAAAATAGAAATTGTGAATGGTTTAAGTTGGTAACAAGCTGGAAATTAATGAATTGAAAGTAAAGGAAACTAAAAACAACAAATAATTTCGTGAGTAGGAAGGGGGGATTGTATTCCAAAGATGAAAACTTGATTTATTGTAATACCCCGAAAATTATTACAGTAAGAAAGTAAGATAATATTCCTGATATAGTAAAATAAGGAAATAAAGTGATAAAAAGGGTAATTTTGAGTTATGTCAGCATTAAGAAGTAAATTATGACATATTAATTTAAGAAAGGATTAAATCGCAAAAGTGAGAAAAGTTTTGTTGCCCAAGGGTAAATACTCAAAATTTGAAGGGTTAAAGTGAAAATAAGAAAAAGTTGAAGGACCAATACTGCAAATATTTTAAGGTTGGAATAATCTAGAAAATAAGGAAAATGGATGAATTAGGACCAAATTGAATAGGTGAAGGATTATGAGGGACTAAATCATAATTTTACCAAATTAAGTAATGACTCAAGGATGGAAATTTAAAAGATCATAAAGGGCAAAATGGTTATTTAGAAGACAGAGAAATCTAGAAGATAATGATGATGTTGGAGATATTTTAGATTAATTAAATAAATATTAGTTTATTAATATTTTAATTTGATTTTTAAATAATATTTTATTATTTTATTATTTAGTATATATAAGTAGAAAGAAAGATGAAAAGGAACCAACCCACCATCTTTCCATGCACCCAACATTAGAAGAGAATAGAAGAAGGAAAGTTTTGCTTCCTTTACAATTTGGTCCTTTCACCAAAAATTCACTATTTTCACCTAGAAATCAAAAGAATTTCCATAGCTTCCAAGAGAGAAAAGTAATAAAGAGACAATAGGGAGCTATAATGTCAAGTTAGATTCAAGAAATAGAAGCTGGAGGAGAGAGAAAATCAAGTTAAAGATTGAAATCAATAGCACAAGGTAAGAACATCAAGATTTCAATATATTTTTAAGTTTGTTATTGTTGAAAAAGCATGAAAATGATGTTATAGTAGAGTTTTATTAAATAAATTCTTATGTTCTTGATATATTAGTGAAGAGAAATAAGTGAAAATGATGGGAAATATTATAGAGAAAGGGAATTAGAGAGTTATAAACTTAGTAATCAACATCTTGCACTAAAACAGTTTTGGACAGTAGCAGTAGGTTAAATTTTAAAAATCACCATAAATTGTGGAAATCGAATTAGAGGATGAAAAAAAATATGGAATTAAATCTTATTAATTATAGTTTCTCATAGAAGAAACGGTGTAAGTAATGGAATTGTAAATCATGAGATATAATAGATTTTGTGAGACAATGTCAGAATGATTTCGGGTTCCCCTGTTTTAACTTTGGAAAACCATCAAAAATTGAATAAAATAATTAGAGGGTTAAATTTATATGTTTAAAATCCTGAATGAGTTTATTTTCAAGATAAACAAATGGTAACATCATCCGAATCCTGTATGAGGAGATAATTAATTTTTAGTGCAGAAGGGTCGGAACTGTCATACAGCAGAATTGGGATGACTTTAAAGAATAAACTGTACTTATTGGATAAAAAAATTCTGAAAATCTTATGGTAAGAAGATATGTGAGTCTAGTTTCATATGAATTTAGCGGATCTTAATTTGGAGTTCTGTAGCTCAAGATATAAATAATTTAGTGACTATGACTCAAGTGGACAACTTTGAATGAACAAATAAATAAATAGTGAAATTATAGATAATGTTACATATAAGCATATTATATAAATTAAGGATGTGGAATGGAGAGGAGGAGGAATATATATATATGAATATTCATCTAGCATGGATAATTTGCACGTTTTAGGCTCAGGGACTAAATTGAATAAAAGTAAAACTTTAAGGGTAAATTTGTAAAAATGTCAAAAAGTGACCAAATTGTATGAAATGAATTTTTTTTATTTGAATTAGTAAATTGAATGAAATGTTAATTTAGATCAAGATTGGGTGGAAATTTGAGAAAAACAGAAAATTTCCAAAATGTCCCTAAATTTTGGTATTTTGCAATTTAGCCTGGTAAGTTCGTATGAACTATATTCTGTATAATTTTAATTGAAGTGAATGCTATTTGGTAATGAATATTATATATATGTGTGTGTGTTTTATTATTGGAATTGAATTATTATTGGTATTATGTATAATTATTTGATGCATTGAAATGATTATCGGAAGCTCGATTGAGTTGGAAGCTTGTTGGAGATATATCACATTATCCATTGGTTCTATCGATAATTTTGGATGATTTGATTCTGGTTATAATGGCATGTACAAGTGAAATTGGTTAACGTTAGCTCATTAATGTTTTGATTTTGATCGGTTATAAATATGAGTGCTTGATGAAAAGAAAAGTCTGAAAATTAATTAGTAAACTTTGGTAATGCTCTTTAACCCTATTCTGGCGATAGGTACGGGTTAGGGGTGTTACATTTATGACTTGATTAAAAAATTGATTAAAAACACTTGATGAAAAGATTTGATGAAAAGCTTAAAAAGAACTTGATGCAAAACTTAATAAAAAACTTGGTAATTAAAAAAACTTGATTAATGACTTGATGATAAAATGAACAAAGTAGTCCCCTATTTATACTAGTGGCTTTGCTAAATTAAGAGCCACTAGCCATAGAAAATCAAGGAAATAAAATATTCCATGATATAAAAATCCCTACATAATCTCCCACTAAGTCAACATAAAATTTCAGCTAATTACATCTTGGAAAAATTCTGCTTTGGCCCGCCTTCTTTGCTCCTTTCTTCAATCTAGCCCAATTGTTTCCTTTTTCTTCTATTTGACCCCAAATTGTACCACTGCACAAAATTCAATATAAACATGGAAAAAATCAGTGGAGCACTCTCATAAATTAACCAATTTAATTACATAAAATATGTAATTTTAGCATTTAATCACCTATCATCACTAAAACTCCATCGATCACCAATAGTATTTTTTTTGGACAATAGATGTCTATTCATCGACTTCTTAATTTATTTTTGTTTTGAGAGTATTTCAAAAAAATAAATGATTTCACAAGTTAGTTTGGGCTCGTGTTATCTTAAGTTATATATATATATTTATCATTATTTAATAAGTCTTTACTTTTAGAAGTTTTTGTTTACTCTTATAGCACGGTATTTAGTTTTTCTTTCGAAAGTGATTTTAGGGATGATTTTGTCGTCGTCATTTCCATTTTGGTGGATGCTCAGTTCTTTTGTCGATTTTTTCCCGCCGCCTTGGATTATCCAGGGTTGATTTCCTTATCATATTAAGTAATTGCAATCACTCTAAATACATCATGCTTAAGTCTCGACAGAACCAATTGTCAACGTGCCATAATATTCTATTGATGCTGAAGTTAAAACATTTTTTTTTGTATTGATGGAATTTATCTTTCACGATAAAAAAAATTCAAATTATATGTCCTATAAAATGATTTAATTAAATTTTTTTTTAAAATCTCAATTATAGCATTCGTATTTTGCGTCAACTTTAGAGGAATTATACCTCGTGTCAATAAAATTATCCAACATTCATTATTATTTTTCTTAAAGTTCACAAATGAATTTACGTTATGCCATATATATCATTAAAGTATATTTAAAAACCTATGCATCAGTCTTTTAACTCATTTATGAAATAAAATGTTTTCAATCCTCTTACGAGTAAAACAACAATTTTATATAATAAAAAAATATCAAATTTGTAAGTTGTAAATTTACTTCTTCCACTTTAATTTGGTTGTAGTTTTTCTAGTTTTCAAATTTTAAATTTTCGCTGATTAAATGATTATTATTATTTTTATTAAGTTACATTAGGTTATTTTTAAAATTTTATGCGATAAATATATTATTATATAGAGTGGTAGTTAAGGTTTTTGTCATACATTCGTTTGATATGAATTCCATCCGTATTACTTTTATCCCCACCTCTATTATTGTATAAAAATACATTTTATTACATGTATGATACTGTGTCAACTTGCTATTTTCATATATCACTTGTTAAAAAGTTAGGTTATTTTAGTTAATGGATTTAATGGTTATTGTTTGAATTGGGATTGAAATTTCAAAATCGAAAAAGTAAAGGGACTAAAAATGATCAAATTAAAGAATGTGACAAAATCCACAACTTATGAGATCAATAGCAAAATCTGACCTAACAGATTAATTACTATCATCTAATTCAAGATTAAAATTTCAAAATTCAATCGGACATTTTAAGAATATTAAATCTCTCAACTTAACCACTCGTTCATTTTTTAGATTTCATTTTAGAAGGATAGTTTAACCTATTTAATTTAAAAACAATTATACAATTATTGAAATCATAAATATTCTTATAATAAATTTCTTCGTTTCAAAAAAATGATTTAATTTTGGTATTTTTATTGATATTCAGTTAATTTGTAACACCAATTCTATTTGACCTAAAAGTAATAAAACAAATGAAGTGTCACGGTTTTACCCTATTATCTTATAGTTTACCTTTTGATTTATATATATAATCGTAATTTTGAATCTGGATTATCTTTAAGTGTTACAGTATTTTAGATAGTATTTGAAAAGTCATCTAATAATTGAATTTTGGTGTAATTGCTTGTAAACTATATAGATAATTATACTCAAATCCAATTTTAAAAAAAATTATTTTTATACAAGTTATAAAAAATTATATTATAACATGAGCACGTACGAGTGTTTGGGATGGTTATGACCAAAATATTTTTATATTTTAAATCCTAAAAGATTATATTATAAAAATAATTTGTATATTTTATGAAGTTATAAAAAAGTTATATTGTTTAAATCTTAAAAAAATTCTAAAATTATGACAAAAAAATTTATTGTTATAAAAGTGTTATAATATATTTATTTATAAAAAGTTAATATTACGTTTTCCATGGTATGGCATATTAATTGGGTTGATAACCAACTTTTTCATTTTATTGTATATTATAAACAATAATTTACATGTTATAAATGTGTTATAATATATTTATTTATAAAAAATTATGGCTAAGTATGGACATAACTTATTTATGTATCAATGTTATATATTATAAAAATAGTATACTTTTGGACAATTTATAAATTTTTTATAAAGGTTATATATATTACAATTTATGTTATTTTTATTTAATTTATGTATTATAAAATGAGATATAACCTAATATAAATCTTTTTCCAAATTAAGTTTATATAAATTTTTTATAATTAAAGCTACAAACTATTTGAACTGTGAATCCAAATATTATAATATTGGTGCTAATTATCCAAATAGAAAATATTTTCTTGCACCATATTGTGGGGTATGATACCATTTGAAAAATGGTGTCAAACACAAATACCGTAGATAACTCGTGAACTTTTTAGTTTAGGACATTCAAGGCTTCAAAATGTGGTTGAGAAGACTTTTTTTGTTCTAAAAAAATATTTCACATATTAACAACATCACCTTAGCATAGCATAAGAAAATGTTGGACTATATTAGCATATTGCATATTTCATAATTTTAATTATAGGTAGAATTGAGATGATCCATACTTTGTAGAGTACATGGAAGAAGAAAATCTTGATAATCTTAATAATGTAAATTCAAATTCGGATGATGATGACCTCGATCAAGGACCAACAATTGATGATAATGAGCATGTGTTAAATATTACAAAAGGAACAACCCAACAAATATGTAGTAGAACAATTAGATAAAATTGCACATGATGTTAACCACTACTTTTTTTGGCTAACAGAATACATATGATGATTTGACTTAATTTTTGTTACTTGCTTAGAAATTATTTTTGTTATAACAATATTTCTTATAATAAAAAATATTTTTTAAAAATATAAATTATACAACTATGTAATTACAATTTGTATTACCAAATATGACGTAAGAAATTACGATATAATTACACTTTATTAACTAAACATGTATAGAGAATTATAATTATTTATAATTGCACTTTTATTCAATTAGTGTACTCTTAAAAGTGAATTTGGTGAAAAGAAGGGCCCACCATTTCAATCAATCACATGGGTCTAAAATTTTGAAACAAAAGGTATAAGATCTCTTTAAAATTTATACCGATCATAAATAACTAAAATGAAATAAAATATTTACCTAATAAATTTAAAATAAAATATTAAGGGTTTTATATGTGCTGTATTATTCTTTAAATATAGATAAAGGTATTTGGAATGAAGTATGTATAAATCCACCCGCTTATTGGTATACAATTTCAATCTGCCCACCTAAGTAGTGGATTGCTTTTTGTTCCAATATATTGAGAATCATATATGTTAGAAATTTATACATATAAATATAAATTTTTAAAAAATAAAAAATAAACATAAATATAATAATAATTAAAAAATTAAATTAAATTAAAACAAAGGTTTTAGTTGTGCCTCCATGTTATTTTGATTTTTTTTACCAAAATTACAAAGGCTTTTTATATTATAATTTTGATATAATTTAATAAAATTTATAAAGAAGTAATCAAAATGCACAATTTTAATTGTTATATTAATATTTAATTAATTGAATTTTAAATATATAATTTTATAGAAAATAAACCCAAATTCAAGCAAGGTAAATAGAGAAATTTATGTGCAAAATTGGGCATTTACTCAATGTATATATCATATCATTAATGTAAATAAAAATTTCATAATTGAAATGATTATTGGAGAATTACAGTAGCAATAAAAAGATTGCTAACAAAAATTGCTTTAATATATTATAGTATGTTTGGAAAAAAATATATGTTTAACCTCATTTCAACTAATTACTTGTGGCACTTGATAAATTGACATCTCAAAATTTCGAAATGTGTATTTTGTCAAACCTGTTTTTAAAAGGAATGATTTGCAGAATAATGAAATAGAATTAATTCAGATAAAATTGATAAATTTTATTGCAAAATAAGTATTATTTTTAATACAATTTTTAAAATTGTATTAACTAATTTTTAGAAAAAAAATTAATAGTATAATTAGATCAAAATTATGATATATTGATTTAGTTGCACAGTATAATTAGATCTGAATTAGATGTATTTTGTAGTCGTAAATTACTAAATTAATTGTATTTTTTTATTACAAAATTAGTTTAATATACAATAAAAAAGGAAACAAATTTGATTTTAAAAGGAACGATTGAATTAATCAAGGTAAAATATTAATAAATAATAATTTTTTTAATGTAACAAAGGAAAATATACACGAAATTATAGAATAAGTTGTATATTTCAATTGCATGAACTTGAAGAGTTTCGATTCTTTGCTTACGAAAACTCGAAGTTATACGAGGAAAACAAGTAAATTGCGCCACGATGCCATGATAAAAAGGAAAACTTTTGTATTAGGTCAACAGGTTTTCCTGTTCAACTCCCGTTTGAATTTGTTTCCGAGGAAGCTAAGGTCATGGTGGGCTGGCCTATATACTGTCACTCGTGTGTTAACCAATGGAGATTGAAGAAGGTCAGAGATTTTTAGTCAATGGGCAGTGAGTGAAGCTCTATTTAGGGGGAACCTTGGACGTTTTAAAGGAGGTTCAATATTTGAAATGTGATGACGATGGTTCTACCAACGTAAATTATGAGTTGGATGGAAGAGAGGAAGTTGAGGGAGCTTGTGATCTCTTCGAGGAGATCTGAGCTTCTGTGAATTAGAGTAACAGTAAATTGTTTTGGTTCTTGCATTTTATTTTACACTGAATAAACAAACTTTAATAAGTTTTAATTGTGGATAATTTTGAACACAGTTAGATTAAAGTATATAATTTTATGCTAGGGTTGTCAATTTCAGTACCTTTTCAATTAGAGTAGGGTATTTAATTCTTGAACTTAGTAAGATAGAATTGTGTTGATTGGGAGAAAATTTAATGATTTTGCAAGTGTTTTGGAGTTTTGAACAGTGAAATCATGATATCCATGATAGGAATAGTGATTTCTCGTAAAGACTCAAATTAAAAAAATGATTGGTTAAAATAGTGGTATTGTGACACCATACTACTAGGTATCACGATACCTTAGGCAAATTCGAAGGATATGAGGACTTAAACAGGGGATATAGCGACATCCTTTACTGAGTATCACGATACTCCTATCAGGACGGGCGATACTCGGTTAGGGCATCACGACCCGCCTGTTTTGGAGGCTTAAAAAGCCTCTAAATACCCCAAAACCCTCATTCTCCCTTAATTTTTCTAGCTTTCAAATCCCTAAAACCCAAAAGCACTTTCCTTCATTCTTATTTCTCTCAATCTCCCTATTATTCCTAGCGAATCCTCACTCTTCGTGATATTCATTTTGCTTGCTTTTGCCTTTCTCTGCTTCCTTTACAAGGGGCTTATCCATATTGAACTGACACGACACTATCGAACGTAGCCATAAAACCTATCGTCAAGCGTCCTAGACATTATTCACTATTTAATAGAGCGTGGAATTTTCATTTCATTTTTTTTTGTATTTGTTATCTCTGTTCTTGTCTTATTGCAAAATGCCTCATCGAAGACTTATCTCGATGGGCTCACATGATATGTCGACCGAATCTATGGAACGAAGTGATTGGAAATTTGTATCTCTTGAAGCAAATGAGTTCTTCCAAGAGCTTCACAAAAGACCATTCATTCAAGAATGTGGATTTGACTCCAAAGATTATTTCAAAGAGGAATTTTGGGGACTAGTACGATTCTATGAATAGCGTGAATTCTGCCTCTAGCCGCAAGAGTTTGTAGACTCTTCTATGGTGTTGCAGTTTTATGCCAATTTGAAGTTTTTTAGGCCTCACATAGTTATTGTGATGGGTCGTATGGTACAAATTTCACCCTCTATCATTTCAAAATTTTATAATATGTCACATTATGAGAATGAAGATATTGAAATTCTCGATTTAGGAAACTTTCACAACGCTGACTTTGATAACATCATACTTTATTTAACAAAAGGAAAGGGCAAATAGATAGGGTTGGAGATACGAATCTCTCATGCCCATTTGATATAGCTTCTTTCACTCACTTAGCCAAACTGTTGATTCAATTTATTTGCACAAGAAATTTCCCTTTGCTCAAATCTAAAACTGTCGATCCTTTCTGTGCCATTTTGTTAAAATTCATTTTGCAGGAAAAGCACATTTGTGTAGGAACATGGATTTATAAATATATAATGCGCTATGTGGTACAAAATGAAGCTGATATATTCTTCCCACATTTAATCACCGATTTATGCTGACTTGTTGGAGTTCCTATGGCGTAAAACGAACAAGTTAATTGTCCAACTACAATTTTAAGGGGCGACCCCTTGTATGGGAAAATACAAGAACTTCAGCAAGAGTTGCATAACGACAGAACCTGAAAGTGTAAAAACAAAGAAAAGTTAGCGCATTCTTCGTTTAAAGAGGAGTCTATTTCGAACTTCGATTAGTTACATGTCTTAGCATATTATTTATTTTTAATTTTTATGCGACATGTAAATTATTAAACACGTTTGGATTTGTTTCTTGTTATTTTTATTTTTAGTATTATGTGTTGTTTTTGTTTCTTTCTTTCTTTGTCTTATGTGCAACGAGTTACCTTGAAACATTGCACAACCATTCGAGCTTCAACAAGAAGGTGGACCCCCAAGCTAGTCTAATTCTCTATCTGAGAGAATTACGATAACCTCCTATCTTTTTTTAACACATTAGGGTCAATGTGTAGTTTAAGTGTGGAGGGATGCACATAAGTTTTGTGTGTGTTATTTTCCGTGCTTTCATGTTTATTTGTGTGTTTTTTTTTTGCCTTTTTCAAAAAAAATTCAAAAAAATCCAAAAGTATTTTCCGTTTTTGTTTTAAATTATTCAAAAAATCCCAAAAATATTCTTCATTTTTGTTTTTATTTTGTGTAAATGTATGGTGCTTGAACATGAATTGATTGACATTAATGAATGGTAGTATGATATTGTGGATTGAGTTATTTGAATGTATAAATTTTAATTGATGCTTGATGAATTCTTTACTTTGCGAATAAATTGTTTAGTTCCATTAATTACATTGTATAATAGGATAGAGGTAGTTGAAAAATTCTTTGTTTTATCCAAATGATCAATAAGAATGAAGATAGGTGTAGACATGCATGTTTTAGAAATTTCCATTATTCATTAAAATAAGTAGAAGCATGTTTTGGTTTTGTATTTGTTGAAATGCTAAGGGATGACCTAAGGCATTTTTTGTGTAGCCTAAAGCCCAAATGAACAACCTTAAATGCTACATTATCCCTAGCTCCTAAATTTGAGCTATAAATTGTCTTTTCTTGATGACCCTCTATATTTGAAACCTTGAACCGAAATTGAGTTTGAAACTTAACCCTTCACAATCACTAAACTTTGTATTGCACTATCGAATGGATATCGAGTCATGGACTTCGAGGGTTAGGTAGGAACATTGCGAAGGTTTCTTACAAAATTTACTTGAGTGACTAATGAAGAGAGTTTGATTTAGCTTGTGAGTTATTCTTACTTAAAATTGTGCATAAAAAGAAAAGAAAATGAGGATCAAAAGAATTGTGAGAGAAAAGAAAAAACAAATGAAAAATATGCTCAAAAAAAGAAAAAGAAAAGAGCATAACATTAATGCCTCAAAATCATAGTGCACAAAAATAAGCTAATATCAGGTCATCTCTTCCACATTGTTGGAGAGATAAGAAATGTGATAGAAGGAGAAATAAGGCGGTGAGATGAAACGATCACAATTGGGGGAAATTGGGAACAATTTCGCGAGTTATGTTGTTGATAGTGCTTGAACCATTTTAAGATAAAATTTCTTTGAATCTGTACCAACCTAAGCCTCAGAACGTTACAAGCCACTAAATCCTATGTGACCTTAGTGTCTCCTTTTATAAATCGAAACTTGTAGAAACTTATGCTCAAAATAAATGAAAAATATGCTCAAAAAAAGGAAAAGAAAAGAGCATAACATTAATGCCTCAAAATCATAGTGCACAAAAATAAGCTAATATCAAGTCATCTCTTCCACATTGTTGGAGAGATAAGAAAGGTGATAGAAGGAGAAATAAGGCGGTGAGATGAAACGATCACAATTGGGGGGGAATTGGGAACAATGTCGTGAGTTATGTTGTTCATAGTGCTTGAACAGTTTTAAGATAAAATTTCTTTGAATCTGTACCAACCTAAGCCTCAGAACGTTACAAGCCACTAAGTCCTATGTGACTTTAGTGTCTCCTTTTACAAACTGAAACTTGTTGAAACTTATTGTAAATGAATAAGTCGATTTCTTTCATACGTAGATACATCATATCTTCATGTCTTATTGTGATGAAATAATGTGTAAGATTTCATTTTCATAAATTACCTCAACTTTTGTTTGCTGTGTAACTTCTTGAACTAAGAAGATTTGCTCTCGAAGCTATGAGTTTACATTGCATCAATTTTGAGTTGTACAATAAAAAGAACTTAGTATATAATGCATGCATGTTCATTAAATGTCAAATAAATTCAATTTTCAAGGGTTGTTTTTTATTTTTGCATGTTTTGTGTGTTTGCTTGAGGATAAGCAAAAAGTTAAGTGTGAGGGGAGTTGATCTACCACAAATTAATGTGGAAAATAAACCTTTTTGATATACTTAATGAGCTTTTTCTCGAGCAAAATAGCGTCTTTTATATAAATTTTTTTATTTTTAGATTTTTAGTTAATTAGTGAAAATGTTTCCTTTTTGCCCATTTTGTAACCTAATTTTCCAATGGTACCATTGGGAGGCCTAACATGTGATTAAGTGGTGTAGGGACGTGTTGGAGGTTGAAAAAGAATGAGAATGACACTAAGGAAAAGGGTGTCACGATATCCACATCTTGGAATTGTGATACCTCTAACAGTATTAAAGAATGGAGATACTTTTCAATGGTATCACGGTATCCTCTTTGGGTATCGTGATATCCACCTTTTAGAGAAAACCTCAAGGCTCGACATTGCCCGAGATATTGCAATATCCTCTACTGGGTATCGCAACACTGCCTTCATTATGAGGACAAACTTGGACAAAAAAGGTAGTCTTTGTCCACCCGATCCATCAATCACCCAAGGCCAGTGTAGAGGCATTTTTTGCAACGAAAAAACATTAGATAACAACTTAAAATAGCCAAAATTAACCGAGGAGAAGGGAGACACATATTAGCTTAATTTTAGGTTTAGTTTTCTCTAGATTTTCTTTTAGTTTTTTGCACTTTTTCTAAGGTTTTCATTTTCTCTTTTTCTTCCTTAGTTTAGAGTTTATTTTTCTGTATTTACTTCTTGTTCTTAATGTTCTTAGTGTTAGTTAAGATAGTTATCACTGTAGCTTAGGTTTATTTGCACTTTCAGTCATTATACCTTGGTTGTAAGACTCTTTAAGCTTTAATTTAATGTATTTCAGCTTTTTCTACTTTCAATCTATTAAAGTTTGTTCCTTTAATATTTATTGCTTTATATTTTCTTGATAAATTCTTTTATATTCATGTTATTTAAGTTTACGTGAATAAAAATCTCAACTTTCATATTTTTCTTAAGTTTTACTTTAATGGTTGTTTTGTTGTCCATTTTCATGTTCATCTCCATTATTTTTAGCATGAATAACTAAACCTCATAGGGGGTTGGTTGATGGAAATGTAGGTAACCTGATTTTTTTGGACCAAGGATTAAATCGAGGTTATCGACAAATTACTTCTCTTTTAATATGAAATTGCATTCCGCTAGGTTTTTCGTCATGTACTTGTATCATAGACCCCCATCGTATGATTAAGTCCACTAGTCAAAGGGTATGTTAGCGAAGTACGTTGCACCGTGCTCGTTAATAGCCCACAAGTTTTCTAACATTTCATGAAAACGATGTTAGATGCTGACTATCAGACTTTTGTTGTTTATGGTAGTTGGCAGCTACATGTCTTAGACAATACTTATGGTGAGTGAGGTTCCAAAGGCTTCCCTGCCATTCATTCGTTCCCAGTATTTCGATCCCCTTATCAAAGATGGCGCATATACTGGGTTGCGGGACAACATGTCTCAATTTAGATAGGAAGAAATCTAAATCATCTGTTGCCTCTCTCGGTGTTATTGCGAAGGCTATTGGTAGGATTTTTCGATTACCATCTAACAAGTGATGCTCATATCTTTCATACAAGAAGTTACTGTCGATTTGTATCAATGGCTTATAGTCTCGAAAAGCTTGTCGACATTGGTCGAAATTCTAAAAGAAACGATGAAAAACTTGATGGCCTTGGACTAAATGATTTAGGTAGTACGCAGGTTGCATTTGCGATTTGGTTATGGAACCTGGTACCCACTGACGTAGTACTTGACACCATCGCCACAAATCATTTAAGCGATGCATCACGCCTATTATGCATTTTCTTCATGGTCTTTTGTTTTGTGATCCACGCCTTGTGATTCAATGGTGTGTAATTGTATTGGCTACAAATATTGGAAATTATAATCGACATAAGAATCTTGGGGCTCAATTTCACCATAGGTAATATTATGTTCTAAATCATCTCCAAATCTTACTTCGGATGATCCTGTCTAATACCTGTAACAACATGAGTATTTCAAAATTAGGAATTCAATACCATAAATATCAAATAGTCTTAACACAATACCTGTGACAACACACGTATGCAGAACGATATATTTCTTGATGGTCCACAACCCCATCTTTTTCTTCACAGAAGCCATGATTTTCTATGGACATCTACTATCTCACATTGTGTCTTTCACCTCGAATTTCTTTGATCGGGATTTAACAACGTAGAAGTTTATCCCATTCTTTATGTTGTATCACTTCACTGCTGCGAGAAAAGCATCTTTAGTGGAAAACTCCTTCATCGCTTCTAAATCACCAATATCTAACAAAGAACTCACATGGCTCAATCTTTTATGTAAGAGTTCTGGAAACTCCAACCCACCTTCTACTGAGGAGTTCACATTATGCATGTAGTTCAGATGTGAGTATTCCCTGAATCACGGATCTTTTTCAGCAGCTTCATCCAGACCTTCACCATCTGAACCTCCATATTTTTGTTCAGTTAGAACCGACTCTGGTTCAGAAAATAATGTAATTTCCAAACTATCCGGCTTAGACTCTCGGATTAGAACATCATCGGATTTAGTACCCTCTTCAATCTCAACCCCCTAACATGTCCAAAGTTAGATGTCCCCTAGCCGGTGGAGGTTGTATGAAGTATATTATCCCTTCTTGTATAGTTTTCGGTACAGCCAAAATCACCTACGAATTGCCAATCGATAAAACTTGATGTCATACCCCTGTAAGTGTTCCCGGCGTAGAATATCAGACTACTGAAGTTGAAACTAAAACCACTACCAGAATGCTGTGTCGGGGCATCGAAGTCTTGGTTACCGCCATACCCCAACTGTTGGATGTTTTGTCTGTCTTGGTTAAAATCTAGGGATGAAACTGATGATTGACTTCTCATTGATGATTTCGAGATAGCATAATGGGAGCTTTCTAATAAAGCCATGAACCCATTGTACAACCGTGTTGTTGGACTCTCAATTTCCTCTTCCATTCTGACATGTCTAACTGGAATAGATGTCAACCTCTACTCGCTTTCATCTGTGTTGAAAAACTCCATATATAACGCGAGTATTGGTGATCCACTAGCAAAATGTATCTGGACCATCGACTTGATCGCCATTGGGCCTTCGACATAAAAAACCTCATATTTTATGAGGTCCATCGACGCTAAATAGTTATATTTAAAGGACGATACTCTCATCTGGATGGATTCGATGGGTTTTCGCCTAATTCTTCCACGGAGTTTTGGCGATTGTATGTTTGGGTTGAAAGCCAATTGCGCTGCGTACGTTGATGAAAAATGGCCCCAACATTAGTGTCACAAATTTCACCATTGTAATAAATAAAAATATTAACTCGTCAACTTATTTTGAATCAAATAACCTATTCCAAATGTTTAAAACAAAACATTATACAAAAAAAATATAGAGAAGTAATTATCCATTAACAAAAATAATTGAAACTTACTTGATATAATCACGTTTTTGCTCGAAATTTTGCCTTATGGATCGTCTTGCGAAATTCACCTTTGCGCTTCAGTATGCTCAAAATTTTCTTATGGCCTCTCCAGCTGAACTACCAATCCATTTATACAACTTGTGCCTTAGAAGCATTGCTTGCAAAGAAAATATCCTGGGAATACAGGGATATCTAAAGGATTCCTGCATGCAGAAAACTTTTCAGTGTTGGGAGCATTTTTACTGTCCCATTGCCAATCCTCCTTTTACAATGTCTACCGCAAACACGAACACAATTAACAATTCAATCGATTAATCAATTAATTGTACAGTTCAATCGAATACAATTTTAATTAGAGAATGTGTACATAAAAGTAAATTTTTAATATTGATACATAGACTGATTTATATGGTCCTATTTTCCGTGAATTTTTAAACAAAATACTATTCTAACAAAAAAAAACTTATGCATGATTTGTTGGAATTTTTTTTTAAAATTCCACATTAGCTACCAAAATTATCTAATAAATTTACGTCCTCTGAAATGTTTTTTTCTTACATGATCACCATATATTTAACAGAAAAAATTTAAAACTCACTCCAGCCAATTTAATAAAATTTTTTATTGGTGTTAGGAATTGGAGTTGAATTGGTAAATTCAAAAATTCGAGGGTTTTAAACCTCAAACTCTAAACCCATTAAAACTCAAGGGTTTTCCTTCAACATTAGCTGAAAACGTGTCCAGCTCAAAGAGTTTTCTTGCAAAGTACACCAAAAACACTTCCAACTCAACACGTTTTCAAAAATTGGTCTACTCCCACAAATATTCAAAAAAATGGTCTAATTTGATAAATTTTAAAAAAAATCGACATTTTCTGTTAATTCAGTCGATTCATTTTCTTATTTCAATTGAATTATTATATTTATAATTTTTCTTTTCTATTTGTTACATAAATAAAAATGATTAAATATATTAAAATTTTAAATATAAATAAAATACTGTTAGAAATAGGCTTTTTCTATTATATTTTCTCACAAGGAATTACACTAATATTTATATACATAGTGAGCCTAACTTAGGAAACTCTATATTAGGAAACAGACTAATTCTAAGGATGCTGACCCTTTAAAATAGCCTTAAAGTTAGGAATAGCAATTAATAAAATATTTACAGAATCCTATCTGATACACTCAAGATTCCTTATTAGGAAACTGTAATCTGACATTCCCCCTCAAGCTGGGAAGTGGATATCATCCATTCTCAGCTTGCTTACTAGTTTCTGAAATATCTTCCCAGATAATCCTTTAGTAAGTATGTCTGGCAGTTGACCATCAATGGACACAAATGGAGTGCAAATTAAGCCACTGTCAAGTTTGTCATTTATAAAATGTCTGTCAACCTCAACGTGCTTCGTACGATCATGTTGAACTGGATTATGTGCAATATTGATAGCAGACTTATTATCACAACACAACTTCATTGGACATTCCCACTTGATCTTCAAATCTTCCAAAATAATTTTCATCCATAATAATTCACAAATTCCAAGAGCCATCGCCTTAAATTCAACTTCTGCACTAGATCTAGCCACAACATTCTGTTTTTTACTCTTCCAAGTCACAAGGTTGCTCCTAGAAAAGTGCAATAGCCCGAGGTTGATCTTCTATCAACCATAGACCCTGCATAATCTGCATCAGTATAGGCTTCTAAGGTTAAATTCTCCCATTTCTTAAATAGGATTCCTTTGTTTGGAGTGCTTTTTAAGTACTGTAAAATCTGATACGCAGCTCAATGATGTGATTTTTTAGGGTTGTGCATGAACTGACTTACAACACCAACTACATAGACAATATCCGGTCTAGTATGTGACAAGTAAATGAGCTTCCCCACAAGTCTTTGATATGAACCTTTATCAACTGTTGCATCTTCTAGTGCATCTCTAAGTCTGTGCTTCACCTCTATGGGTGTCTTTGCTGGTTTACATCCCAACTTACCCGTCTCTGTCAACAAATCAATCATGTATCTTTTGCTGAGATATGAAGATTCCTTCCCGAAAGTGTGCTACTTCAATACCAAGGAAATATTTTAACTTACCAAGCTCTTTGACTTCAAATTCTTTTACTAGGCATTTTTTTAAAATTTTCCATTCCTTCTAGATCATCACCAGTCACTGTAATGTCATCTACATAGACTAATAAAGCGGTTATTCCCCTGAAGATGAGTTTTTTACAAACAGAGTGTGATCTCCTTAACTCGGTTTATACCTCAACTTGAGCATTACTTTGGTAAATCTTCCAAACCAAGCTCTCGGAGACTATTTTAGTCCGTACAAAGCCTTTTTTAGTCTGCAAACTACCTGTCTTGCATTTGGACCGAATCTTGGTAGAACATCTATATAGACTTCCTCCTTAAGATCACCATGTAAAAAGGTATTTTTGATGTCAAATTACTGTAATTTCCAGCCTCGGTTGGTAGCGAGTGACAACAACACTCTCACAGTGTTCACCTTTGCAACAGGGGAAAATGTCTCAAGGTAATCTATTCCATACATTTGAGTGTACCTTTTAGCAACTAATCTTACTTTGTACCTCTCCAAAGAACCATCTAACTTATATTTCACTGTGTACAACCCAACGACATCCAACTAGTTTCTTTCCTCTCGGTAATTTTACCAAATCCCATGTCTTATTTTTTTCAAGGGCTTCCATTTTAATCTTCATGAAATTTTTTCAATTCTCACCATCTAATACCTCAGATACAGTTTTGGGAATGGAGATAGAATTTAGACTAGTAAGAAAGGCTTTGTGGTTATGGGATAAATTTTTGTAAGACATGAATAAGTACAATGGATGTTTTGTACAGGCTCTAGTTCATTTTCTAATAGCAATGGAAAAATCATAGTCTCTCTGATATGAATTTTCAGTAGTATTCAAAGTAGGTTCAGTAATTAACTCAGGTTGTAGAGTAGCAGGTTGTATATCCGAAAAGATGATTGAACTTACATCGGTGCCTTCTTCCTTGAGTAAACCAGTAAAGGACGAGTAGTGTCCTGAATCCCTTTTTTGTGATTTGGGTGTATTAGGCTCTATTTCGGGTTGCATAGGTTCAAGTTGGGCAGGCTAGTTGGTAGGCAATGACTGAGTGTTTGGCTGCTGGACAGGAGCTGGAAAACCAAGAAGAAAGAATTCTCTATCATTATCTTCTGTGAATAAGATCTCCCCCTGAAGATAAGGACGAGTAAAGAAATTCTCTTGTTCTGCAAAAGTAACATCCGCTGAAACATAAAATTTTTTGTTGCTAGATGATAGCATTTGTACCTTTTTTATGTGGAAAAATAACCGAGAAAGACATATTTGACAGCTCGTGGATCAAATTTTCCCCTAATTTGAGAATGTACATGTACAAAGGCAACACATCCAAATATTTTGGGAGTAAAGTTTGAGGTATTGAAATCAAGAAAGAATTTTGCTAGAACTTGCATAGGACTTTAAGATTCAAGGACTTTTGTAGGCAATCTATTTATCATACGAGTAGCAGTTAAAATAGCCTCCCTTCAGTATTGTTTAGGGACATTTTTTTAAACAAGAGAGCTCTGGTAATAGCTAAAAGGTGACCATTCTTTCTTTCGGTAACACTAATTTGTTGGGGTGTGCTAACACAAAATGACTCATGTATAATGCATTTTTCTTAAAAATATGGGGAGAGAAATTGGTTGAAATAGTCCTTGGCATTGTCTGACCTAAACCTTTTTATTTCAGCTCCAAAATGTGTTTTGATCATGTTGTAAAAGGTTGAAAAGATAGACTTTACATCAGATTTCTGTTTTAAAAGAAATATCCAAGACACACGGGTACAATCATCAATAAAGGATACAAACCACCGAGCCCCAGAGATGTTTGAAATAGTGGATGGTCCCCAAATATCATTATGAATAAGAGTAAAAGGAGCGGATGTTCTTTTATTACTTACCGGAAAATAGGTACGTTTATGTTTGGCAAGTTCACAAACATTACAATGGAATTTTTCAACAGTTATCCCTTTGAACAATGAAGGAAACATAATTTTAAGGACTCTAAATGACGAATGACCAAGGCAGAGGTGATGGAGCCAAATTTGGTCTTTATTGGTTTTAACAGATTTGGATATGAAAGACAATGGTGAGGAATTCAGAGCACTAACTTTTCCACTAGATTCTTCAAGATAGTATAGGCCATTTATTTCCTTAGCATGTCCAATCATCCTCCTCGTATTCTGTTCCTGAAAAAAATCGATTGAGATAAAAAAACCACACTATAGTTAAAGTCTTTGGTAATTTTTTGGATGGAGAGAAGATTGGTAAATAGTTTTGGAACGTGAATGACTTTTTTAAAAGTAAGAGTCTTGTTTATAACAATATCACCCTGACCAGACACTATGATCATAGAACCATAGGCTACAGTTATCTTTCTATTACTAGGACAATGTTTATATGAAACAAACTTTTGTGAGGAGTGGGTCATGAGGTCTGTAGCTCCTGAGTCAATGACCCAAGACCTGTTGGTGACTGTATCCAAGACTTTAGAATCTTGAGAAGAGGATATACCTGAAAAAGCCAAACTACAAGTACCTGTTGAAGAAAATTTTTTCAATGATCCCAGCAAATTCTTCAACTTCTTAATTTCATCTTTATTAAATGCAACAGGTGATTCTTGAAAATTCTTTTCTCCATCCACCTGTCTTGCTATATGTGCTCGCCCTTATTCCTTTGGTTGTCCACCGATTTCTGAAATTTTTTTAATTGTCTGTGGCTTCCCATGGAGCTTTCAGCATTTTACTTTAGTGTGACGGGATTTTTTTACAGTAGATGCACCATAGAGATTCCCTTTTAATAGGCCTTATAAGTTCTGTCCTCCTACTATCTTAGCTAGTTGGCTGCTCCAAGCCAAATCTCCTCTCATGTACAGATTTTGTAGCTAAGGCGGAACTATCCACTTGACTATTCTCAATCATAACTCCTCTTCTTCCTTTTTCAACACAAACAATAGCAATTGTCTCATTTAGTGACGGTAGCTCATCTTTTCCAAGTTTTTGGACTCTTACTGCATCAAACTCAACATTTAGTCCAGTAAGAAAATCATAAATTCAATCCTTTTCAACGAACCTTTTCAGGAGTGCTGCATTTGCACTGCACTTCATCTGAATGCACTGGTAATGATCTATCTCTTGCCATAAGCTTTGCAACAGATTGGAATACTCCGTGATTGATCGACTTCCTTGCTTGGTAGATAAAATCTTAGTCTTGATTTCATAGATTTGAGCAGCATCTAGAACTTTAGAATAAGTTTGCTTCACAGCCTCCCATATATCTTTGGATGTGTTAAGAAACATGCATGTATCACTGATTCCTGGCATCATAGAATTCCATAACCAAGACATTACCATAGAGTCTTGTTCATCCCAAGCATCAAACTTAGGATCTCCGTCTTTAGGTCCCGTTCCGAGTAAGTGACTCAGCTTTCCTCTTCCCTTCAAGAACGTGCGAACCAGCTAAGACCACTTCAGGTAATTTTTCCCATTTAACCTGTAGGCTACTTGGATGTTCTGCAACTCACTTGTTGGGTTGGAGTTGTTCATAGAGACTTCTGAAATATCCCCATTGGTATTGGTTTGGACAATTTCAGCCATATTTCTTTTGAACAAAATATATAGGCTTGAGGGTTGAGCGGGAGTAAAAAAAATGCCAAACAAAAGAAAAAGTCCCCAGAAATCGGGCTAATCTGATACCATGTTAGAAATAGGCTTTTTCTATTATATTTTCTCACAAGGAATTACACTAATATTTATATACATAGTGAGCCTAACTTAGGAAACTCTATACTAGGAATCAGACTAATTCTAGGGATGCTGTCCCTTAAAAGTAGCCTTAAAGTTAGTAATAACAATTAATAAAATATTTACAGAATCCTATTTGATACACTTAAGATTCCTTATTAGGAAACTATAATTTGACAAATACATACATTAAATTTATATTATTAGTTTATACTTTTACATAAGATCCTTATATTATACACCGCCAGTAGCATAAAAACAATTTGTAAATTAATGAAAAAAAAAAGAAAAGAATTATTTCATTTTTTCTTTTGCTGTACTTCAACCTCTGTTTAAGTAAAAATATTTGAGACTAGAGCAAGACAAGTATTTTTCATTTTTTTCTTTTTCTTTTAAATTATTCTTTTAAGTAACAGGGAAAAGAATACCCTAACCACTAATCATCAACACATCATTTCCTTGCGGAAAAAAAGATGGAACAACAGAAGAATAATTATGAGAAACAGGAAATTATGTGTCGACTGGATGCCCCGGCCTCCTCTTTTCTTTTTATGTACACAGTACTCTTTGCCGTATGTGTCAAGATTAGAGTATGATCCTAAAAGAACCCAAAAAATTAGAGGAAAAAACAACCTGTTGCCCTTCATTTTAGTCTGAAAAGAACCCTTCCACTTCAGTATGTTCTTGTTTGGTTATCACATCAGGCAACTCCTTATCTAAATAAAAAATGTCGGTCCAATCTGGATCCTCCTCAAGGGGCTGTGGTTGTTGTTGTTGTTCATCACTCACTTCTGCACCCTCCTTCCTCTCTTTACTATTTTCATCGTCTTCTTGAGGAGTTTTAAGTCCGTTTGCCTGACATATGCAGCTATCTGGGTTTTCATGAAACTCACCCTTGCCAGGTTTCACTTCTTTCGGTTCCCCCATGAACCCAATCTGATATGTTCGAACCTTAGAGGCAAACTCGTCCCATGTCATGTTATTTCGGTCCAAGAACAGTTTATACAGTTTCTTGGCGTTTGGTCGGATTGTTGGTTTGTGCCCAAAGTATCTCCTGCAACGTACAAATATGCTTTTAGCAAAACCGGATGCAAACATCACTAAAATGCAAAAGAGTTGCATACCTTCGACCAGCTAAAATCCGAGCCATGTTTCCATTATTGTTTGTGACAAAAACATCACTTTCATCACAAACAATGTAATCCAGTGCTGCCATGCGACCCGAAAATGATGAAAATGGTGCCAATTCTTCCTTGGTGGCTATAGTCTCTTTTGAATGGAAATTAGGGAAGAGTGCTTTTAGTGGTGCCAGTGTCTCTTCCCCTCTATATACTTCACCTGACGCCACATAAATGTGAACATCACTGCCAAAGCCCAATGCTCTTAGCATTAGACCAACTTCCTCTGGTGTCAGCGGGCATCTTCCATGCCTTCTGACCTTTTCAGGGTTGCTCACCTGCAGTTCATTCCAAAGCAAACATGTTTTAATGCTTCATAAGCTCTCTTTGGACTAAAGACGTGTATTCAACAATTGGCATGGTCTTACATGTAAAGTTTTCCATCTCTTCCGGATTGCACCCAGTTCCCCCCTTTCTTTTTCTCCGCCACCATAATAACATCCAGAAAATGCAAGCATATCAGGTTCAAACCTATGGCAAATGATATATCAACCTGCATTAATAAAGTCCTTCGTTTTTGACAGTAAAGATATTAAGACAAATTGGTTTTAACATCCAAGAAAAAAAAATGACTGCAATATCTAAAGACAATATGATTTAGAGAAGTGCCCTTTACCTCAAGTGCAAGGCAATAAACTGCTTAGCTTTCATCCTCATCCTTTCAACCAAGATTTTTCCCAGTTCAAGAATTGAATCTGTGAATCTTAGAGCTTGGTAGTTCACCCTACATCTGAGCTTTTGTAAATCTGTCTCCAACCTATTTGAAAGTCTATAATCAAACTTGGTAAGCTCAACAGCCTGCAACAGGAAAAATATTTCAGTGAAAAGAATTCATTTTCTGTAAAACATACTTCTGTCAAGCTCAAGAAAACAATCAAGAGATGGATGAGCACAATAAGATTAAAATATGAAACGATGGATTAAGGATCATCTTTCTTGGTGAATGAGATGATGTTTCACATCAACATGTGACATTAGTAATTCAGTATTACAATTATTATGATACAGATTTTTGTTTTTGCTCTGCTTTTAGCCAAAATATAGGATATGAAATGTGTGGGGGTATTTTAGAACTATTACTTACATGTTTTTTTATTTATAACAGGTAGAACACGAGTCTGATAGCATTTTGAATTGCATTTTTCTTTTTCTTTTTCTTTTTCTTTTTATTGCTCTGCTTTTAGCCAAAATATAGGGCATGAAATGTGTGGAGGTAATTTAGAGCTACTACTTACATGTTTTTTATTTAGAACAGGTAGAACACGAATCTGATAGCATTTTGAATTGCATTTCCTTGGAACACGCATGCTACGAGGAATCCAAGCTTTACCTTCATTTCGTGGTAACTCTTTGATGATTTCAACATCTCGAGAGAGAGATGAAATGAACCAGTCAACATTGAATATTTCAGCAAACCCACTGCATCAAATACCCCTATCACACATAAATGTAAAGAACATAAAAGTATAAACAATCCCCTGCATTTTGCATTAAACATGAATATAACACTAGACCTGGTATCTTTCCAGTAAGAATGCTGATCCAGCTTGGGTATGACCAGAGTTGCATTCAAAATATATGCTACAACAACAGCGTCTATTATCTGTTTCCATAAAAGTCACAATATTATCAGGACCAAATATATTAATTTATCGCTTTTCACTGTATGCTTTATGACTGTTAACCAGATTTGAGGTGAGCGTCCTATATGATTACATATATGTTCAATACATGTATGTTTAATTTTTTGAAGTTTTTGCATGTATCACGAGGACTCTAATCTCATTCTCATGTACGAATGTGTGATTATTTTACGGAAATAAAATAAGTCCAGGAAACATAGATAACCATTAGCACCCAAAAAATCTAACGCTAGCTCTGAATGCAAATAAACAAAAGCAGCAGCGCAGAAGCTGCTCTGTAAAATGTCTGTTTCAGAAAACTTACCCCTGTTCTCTGTTGATTTAACCCTCCACTGGTAGCGATCATCAAGTATCGGTTGGGATGTGTTTTCATATCAGCAGCTGAAACATAGACAGCATAGCTAACCATCAAATTTGCAGCGTAGGTATATCAAATTTGAAGCCAATTCTATATAGGGAAGATTCCGTTTCAAAACCAAAAAATATATATCATTAAACAAGAAAATAAGGATTCAAAATTAGGAATACTTTACATTGAAAGCTCTTAGAGGCATTGCTGCATCCATAGTAGAACTTTGATTGGCTCGAACTCCATAAATCACGACCTAAAGTTCCTCCACTTGCCTTAACATCAGATAAAAAAAAATCAAAACTGGTTTTAAGATCCAAACGAGTCATCAAACTCAACAAGAATTGCCACAAAGCTCGTACCGGAACTTGAAGCACCATATCAAAATTAGACTCCACAACCTCTGTTTTCTTCACCGCCTAAGCAAAATAACAAACACAAATAAAAGACAAAACGAATCAAAGTCGGAGAATCTTATGTATTCTTTTTCAAATTTCGAGAGGAGGTATAATGAATTATGTGACGTACGGAGGGGTGGTGAGAAAGGAAGTGGTCGGTGGCGGTAGGAGGAGGAGTGAAGACGGAGAAGGCAAAGAGTAAGAGAAGTAAACAACCGGAGACGGCGGAGATGAGGGAGAAGAGACGGTGGCGTTTACGCCATAGAATGACGTTAAGTCCGATGAACAACTCATTGGAGGCTTGAAGAAGGATGTTGTTATTGTTACGTTCCCTCTTCTTTTTCTTCATTTCCACGGAAAAAATAAGCTGTTTCAGATTCTTCAGCATCAGCATCTGACTTAGCAAACTGTTTTCATGTAACTTTTGTATACACCAACTTTCCTTCATATAAAAACTTTTTTACTGGATATCACCGAAAAACAAAATACTCTATTTCTACGGACAGTCCCTGTATTTTGTATTTTTAGTCAATTTAATCCCGATTTTAAAAAATCATGTCATTATTTCATGAAATTATCCTAAAAGGTTGACTTTGTGGAGGACTAAAAATAATTAAATTATAATAAAAGAGTTAAATCTGAAAAGGAAAAGCATACTACAAATAGGTTTTTATAAATTTTATAAAAAGAAATCCAAATAAGATGTTTCAGACAAATAATAATAATAATAATAATTTTTAAGATATATTATCGAGTAAAAAAGATTTAAAAGCTGTTTTGTTTATGTTAAATGATTACGTGCAATAAATGTTAACAAAATTATCTATATTTTTCATTTTTAAATATTTGAATTTTTGTTAAAATATATCTTCATATTTAAAATCATTTGTATATAAATATTCGAATTAATGATAAATGCGTATATTTTGTATTCAAAACAATCTAATATGGATAATTGTTTAATTTTGAATATTTATTTTCATTAAAAAAATTCAACATTTTAAGTAAACGGTGATTTTATTATCCAAAAAAGCAGAATTTTAAATAAACTCTGTATATATTAATTTAAATAATTTAGACTTCATTATCTCCTTTTATGTTTTCCTTTGAATCAATGCTGTCAAGATTAAATTGGTCCAATGTTCTACCATTTCAAATCAATAAAAAATTAGAAATATTAGTCCCTAAATTTAGATTCGGTCAAATAATTTAGTCTTTTTTTTTATTATCATTAAGAGGTGATGATGTAACATTTGAGAGAGTGTCATATAATTTTTTTTAAAAAATTTAAAAACTATAGAAAATATAGAAATTTATAAAAAAATTACATAAAAGTTTATAAAATTTATAAAAAAATTCTGTAAAAGTATTTTTACAAAATACTGAAAAATGCACCTTCCCAATAAATCTAAAAATATGGACATCCAAATTTATCTAAATTTGAATATATTAAATTTGTTCAAGTTCATGTGGTTATTTAAAATAATGCATTTTTTATATTTTTAATTTCAAAAGAATTATTTAAAATATCAATTTTAATACTTTTATATAATTTTAAATTATTTTTATAATTTTAAATTATTTTTATAATTTTCTAAATATATTTTTTGAAATCTTGAAATCTTCATATTTTCTTATAAACTCTTTTTTTTGTAAATTTCAATAAATTTTATATTTTTCCTTTTTATAGTTTTAAAAACAAAATTTTAAAAATCTGAGTGCCACACCTTCACCTCTTTCTTTCTTCTTTTTTTTTTTTTTTACAAATAAAATTTTTTCAACATCTTGAATAGACCTTGGAAGCTTCTAAAACTCAATTGTTTTTAAAACCACCTTAAAGAATGAACTTCTTTCATCTATTTTCTTTTAAAGGACTGGGTAGAATTTTCTCAAGTCTTTTTCTTACCTTTCTTCAACTCTAGAGTTAGGAATCTTTGCAACCATATTTTTATTGTTTTTATTGCGCTATCTAACCTTTCCCTTCTTTTAGTGTTGGAGAATTTAAAAGATAATCATAATTCCTTCATCTGTGTCGCTTCGTCTTGTTAGATTATTAGCCTTTTAAAGTCATAGTATTTCATTGCCTCTTTGAAGTATCAACTCACCAATTTTACTTTGATTAGTAATTTAGTCCAAATTTTTTAGAAGGCCAAATCATTATAAGAATTGTTCTTCTTGTGAGAGCTAACAAGTGAGGTTTTTTTGGTTTCTTTTCTTCCAACACCTTGTGCAAATATGCAGTATGTTTTCAAGTAATAATGTGGAAAATTTGAGTCAACTTTTGGCTCTTGAGGAGTAGTTGCTAGACTCTAGTTGTTGATATTGCGGTGAAAAAGACCATATACGGTATTGTTGTCTAAACAAGGCATATCACCCAGAGAGATTTTTTGTGTGAGTTTTAGTCCAATTTATATTATTATTCTAGATATGATGAGTTGCATGTTTTCTCATCTATAGAAGAGATTCATGGAAATTGTGTAGATAGTTGCCCAATAGAATTAGACGCACCATTAAAAATTGTGAGAGGGATTTGGGTAGTGTGATTGCCTCACGTAAAAAGGCTGAATGTAAAGAGGTGAGAGAGATAAAAGCTAAATTTAAAGCCACATTTGATGAGAGAAGACACATATGAAGTAAAATTCAAGAGTTGTGCTCAAATAGAAAAAGAAAAGCATGAAAAGAAGCAAATAAGCCATAACAAAGAGAGTAGAGGTTGATGCTTTCGCTTCACTAACCATAACTTGAATTTGTTTAGCAATGTTTCTTTGTTTTAGGTTTTTAAACATCCAATAGGAAGAGTACGATCATACTATTCCACGCATAATGCTCAAATTCGAGGATGAACCTTTTTTTGAAGAGAAAGGGAATGATACAAACTCAGGCGATGTAAACTCATTTGAGCTCAACATTGATATATACACGAATGGGGTGAAAACTATTAAATTAAAGTCACCATAGTTGATGTTTTTCACATTTGTACATTAGCTAAATTGTGACACATTTTTAGATGGGATCTAGGCATTTTGGGTTGAGTTATCTACTTATGGATCGAAGGCTTGTCTTCTACCTTCGCAACGCACTTTGAAACATGACAATTCAAGTTCAAGAACTCAAGTTAAAAAGCTTTGGAAGTCTCTTTAGCCACCCATTGGTATTCTCTATGCCTAGATTTTAGAGCTTTATGTTACTTAGAAATTTATTTAAGAGATTAAATATTTATTTATTCGTTTTATTAGAGTTCCGGTTATATAATACTTGTAAAACCAAATATTTAATAGTATTTTTTTGTTATTTATTTATTTATTAAATAGAGTTAGACTATGGATCAATTAATTAGTGTGGAATTTTAAATTTATATTCCATTTAAACTTTACCATGTAAGTGTCTACATAAAAGAGGCTTGGTCAGTCATACTTGAACTTTTCATTTTTACTTTGTGCAAAACAAGTTTGTTTTTGTTTTTTTTTTTTTAAAGAGTTGAATGATTCTTCTCTTGATGGTAATTTCCTTTGTTTGTTTGTTGACACATAAGAAGCCACTGGTGGTTAAGCCTTAATCAAGACAAGCCCTAAGTTTGGATCCTTGTTTGCCTAGTTGTGCATTATTGTTGGCTATGGTTCTTGCATTGATTCATATGATTTTTTGTTGTTTTACATTTTATTTCTCTGAGTACAACTGTTTTCTGTTGTAAAAATAATAGGTCAACTCCCTTTACAGTAACAAATTTTTTTATTTTAAAACGGTTAAAAACAGGAAGTCAAAAGCAGAAGTAGAAGCAACACTCAACTAAAGCGAAAGCTCAGATTTTATTTTTTTTGGGTGCATTTTTTAAAGCTGTTAATGCATGATATTTATATTCGTTCATCACTTCATCTTTGCTAAAAAAAAAACCTACAATTTCCTGCGGTTATTTTTACACGTGGACCAAGAAAAATGAAGGGTAGGAGTGTTTGCATAAAAAAAAACGCTTGCACATCTCCATTGCTCTCTGTTTCCACGTGCGCGGCACTTGTCTCTGGGGTTCTATTTCTGTCATCTGACGCCTACGTCACCGTAAAGCGCGTGCACAAATTTAACGGCGGAGTTCGTCTTCAAAATTCAACTTGGTGTATAGATTAAATAAAAATATATAGCCCAATAAATATTTGACACGTCTACTTTATTAAAAGATACATGGACAATTAATTAATGAAAAATTATTTATCAGATTAAATGTTAAAACTAAATTTAAATATTTAATTGCAACAAAAAATAATTTCAAGTATAAAATTAAAAAAAATCAAATACTAAATTAAATATTAAAATAAAATTATATACTAAATTAAACATTAAAACTAGCTTATATGCCAAATAAATTTTTAATCTTATTGAAAATTATTGATTAACTATTGCAGACATGTACATTTACACGCGTGGTTTGAAACATTTGCTTTTCTTTGAAATGTTGTCGTATTGATTTATTATTGCAGACATGTACATTTACACGCGTAGTTTGAAACATTTGCTTTTCTTTAAAACGTTGTCGTTTTGAGGCCCCTAATAATAACGTTTTGAATTAAGTTATCGTCTTGTAATCTAAAATTCTTTTGATTTTAAACGCACTTTCAAACCAATAATAATAGAATTATTTCACTAATAATATTAAGCCAACAATCAATCTTCTTTTTCTTACACTAATTAAACCATGTCCTAATTTTATGTCTAATCTAATCAATGATAAAGACAAAATGTAATAATGTGAAAATACAATTAGATTATAAAATTAAAAAAATAAAATAAGAATAATTAGGTAGCCAATTTTACTTTTTAAAATCTGTCCACTTACCCATTTAACTTTTTCAAAAAATAATAGTAAATCAGTTTTTAATTAAACTACTACTACTATTTACAAACTTGTCATCAATAAAAAAAATATCTAGCTTTTTTTTAATTTCATTAAAAAATTAATTATTTTTAAATAAGAAAATAATAAATTAAATTTATTTATTTATTTTTCACAACAAATTCTAGTTTTAATTAAGTGAATAATTAAGATGGTCAAGTTGATTAAAATATTGGGTAGTTGAGCTTTGAATCTAAAGATGATTTAGCTGAGAAATTGCCAAAAGGGTTTTTATCTTCTTCTTCTTCTTTTTTACTTTGAAAATGAAAGATAGCTGAAGATAATTAATTAAGGAAATGCGTACACACAATAAGAAAATTTAAGTAATTATAGCTAATTTGAAACTATCAGAGATAATTAAGTGACATCATCTTTAACTAAAGTTTTGTTTGCTTAATGAAGCAAAGATAGATACCAAGGCTTCTCCTAAAACATTAATTTTGGGGTTTGAATGGTCGGCGTGGTGTGTTTAGTTTACTTTTTGTCTCAAATTACAATGTTATTTCAGTATTTAATCTCATTTTTATTACTGTTGTTACACTAATCGCAGACGCACTGTCCATCCAAACTCAAATTTACAATAAAATTTCTTTCATATTAATTTTGGACTTGAGTTTCTTCATATATAAAATTTTAATAGAAAAGAAATTATAAACAGAAGATAAAAATAAATTTAAAAAAAAAATGGATCGTATGAGTTTCATAATTCAAGCATCTACTTGTTGGTTTTTATATTTTACTAGATTGAGTCTGAATATAAAATTTTCTAATTTAAGTCAATCTCATCGAAATTGTTATTTATTAAGATAATTAATTAATTATAAAATGTATAAATATTAATATAAATTTAATTACAATTTTTAATATTTGTTAAATAATAATACACACTCTTGCACCAACCTAAACTTGAATAAAAATATGTAAAACGAAGTAGGCAGTCAGTTGACCAAACCTACACTGACCATACAAGTTAAAAGAAAAAAAATATTATCTAAAAAAATTATTTAATAATTAAATTATAGGTGAAATATAAAGTATTAATGAACAAATTTTTAGCAGTTTTGGATTATTATTTTTAGTTGTGATTTTTAATTTTTTATTTAATATTAAATATTAAAATATTAAAAGATGAAAGTAATAATATTTATATTTTCTAAAAAGATGATTTTTAAGTAATTTTACTCTCAATAATTTTTTTTATCTAAGTGATAAACAGTATTATGTTGTAGACACGAGAGTTTAGATTTGATCTCAAATAATCTCATTCTTCATCTTCAATTATAAAAAAAAATCCCTAAATGAATTAATATCGAGTTAAATTAAAATCTTAAATAAAATATTAATTTGGTTTAAAAATGAAGGCATTGAAACTTACATGTTTATATATTCCACGAGGAACTACTTTGATAGTGAGATGCTAAATATGGTATTAGTTATATGATAATAACCAACTGATGGTTTGGGTTGCAAAATAGGCAAAACTCGAGTGTTGACTCCTATTCTCAATAATTGTGTGGTGGTTTCTTGATTATGACATACATAGCTTTTCAGCTAATATATATTGAGAAAGTCTCACGATTTTTATTTTAAGTTGCTTGCGTTTTCAGGATAGCACCACAAAAAGAGTCTGCGACTTGCTATATATAAAAAAAACTAGTTTGTATATTTGTGAAATGTAATTGTTTTTAGGGTAAACTATAATATTAATCACTAAATTACGGGTAAGTTTTCGTTTTAGTCACTTAATTTAAAAAGTTACAATTTGGTTATTGAACTATTCAAAAGTTTTCGTTTAAGTCACTGGACTGTTAAAATCATGTTATATGGCTTTATTTGTTCACACATCCTGCACCAATTGAAAACTCTCTTTTCTCTTATCTTTTACAATTCAATTTTTTCGTGAAACAACTTTGGACGTCACGATTTTGCGAACCAAAATTCGAACAACTTTTTTCTTCAATCTCCAATACTGACCGTCAAATCGATTTGGATTTAAGGTATGTTCTTTTACTTGTCGATGGGTACTAATCCATCATACCAATCGTTGAATCATCACTTGGAGCTCACTAGTGGAACTTTAAAAAAAACTTAATAGCCTAATGACTTAAATAAAAACTTTTGAATAGTTTAATGGCTTAAATGAAAACTTTCGAATGGTTCAGTGACCAAATTGTAACTTTCTTTAGTTAAGTTATCAAAATGAAAACTTACTCATAGTTTAGTGGCTAATGGTGTTGTAACCTTTTTAACCCGGCCTAGACGTTAGGATCGGATTTTGAAGGCTACATTAGCCACCGAAATGGCCTAGTAAAATTATCGAAGTTTTTAAAACAACCTTTTAAAAACATTTGCTACATTAGAAGAAAAAACTTAGCATTTTATCCCTTTTTCTCTAAGAGATACAATTTTCCAAAACGATTGATTTTAAGACTTATTTCGCAACAGTTGTTTTCCAATTTATTCATTACTCAGAACTCTTTTATAATTTTGCAGTGGAAAAAGTGATAATCGCCAGGGTTTTAAAATCCAGATTCATGCATCATTAATTCAATTCCAAATTTCAAAAGTCTAAACAATTTAAATGTCATGCATGTCAATATTAGCCCAAAATTTAAGTATCATGCCACAATTCAAATAAAATCATATAGTTCCCAAATAATAGAAATTATAAATAATATGTCTAAAATACTTTTTAGCGAGAAAAACTATCTGAGACAAGCCCTTCGAATGCCAAGTTCATGTCCTAACCTTGTAGGTTATTTGTAAAGAAGGAAATTAATGGGGGTGAGCTTAAGAAGCTTTGAGTGAGTCTAAACACAAGAAAATCAATGCAAAACAATAGGCATGGCATAATATAACAATTTTCAAAACAATCACAATCATACGGCAAAGTAGAGTTTGACAATTACTTGTGCATGCTTATGAATGTCGATGCAATTAATGTTATCAGGAAAAAAAATTCTTACACATTCTCCGCTACACATCACAATAAGAGTTCCCCAGAACTCATCCATCCCTACACAGCATATTATGATTAAACCACCAGTAATTTACTGTAACACCCCTAACCCGTATCTGTCACCAGATTGGGGTTACGAGGTATTACCTGACATAATAATTTACCATCAACTTATATAATTAAGTAAAATAAAAATAAAAATAAACTTGTTAACATTTTATAACTAAGGTCAAACATAACATATACAATTTGCACATATCTATATATATACCATTAATCAATTCGCTAATCCATATATAAAAATCATTACAAATTGATTAATGCATATACGGACATTATAAAACTCTCTAACCATAGTATAATTGCATCTTCATGACATTCACCAAAAATAAAAACATATACACACATATATATGTATATATATATCATTAAGAATTTCAAGCTTTTGTTGATTATACCATTATACCAATTAAGACATTATGAATGCTTCTTAATACAAAATAAATTCCAACCCAAATCTCAAAGTCACATACATCTTCCAATCAATCATATTCAAATATACTCCATAATAATTACTATATTCCCAATCACCGAATCATCTTAATTAAACTAAACATAAATTAATCAAACATATACAACTTGAATAACAATTTTTAAGACCAAACAACCCAAGTTTGACAACATATAAAATACTTATATATTTTATACATATACAAGGCACCACTTAGCATATAAATTACAGCCTAAAACATACAGCTTCATAAATTTTATTACATCTAAAATCATATATTATACCATTCAAAATTAATCAAGTACCAAGCCGTATAAATATAATTACAAACAGCATATTATTCAAATTGTTAACAAAAGCATAAAGATTATATATAACTAGTATGAATGTGCCATTATTAACAACTTGAACGCAAACATGAAAATGGATTTATTTTCTATCTATCACAACCAAACCTGTTTAATACCAAAACCAATTCACATTATACATGTACATCATACTTATTATTACCTAACCTCACATATTATATAATTAGCATTCGACCATTATATCAAGATACACACATTCGCCCATTAATTCATTCCATAACTAAAATAACTCATCACCCCATGCACACAATGATACTTATACTAAACAATTAACCGAATACAATATATACATATATCCAAGTTATAATCATCACCCTACTTAACATTACTTATCTTTATACATTTACCAAATATACTTACACCAATTACCTAAATGCCGAAAACTCATAAATAAAACCTTACCAAATGCATATATGTACTTTACCTTATAAGTACTATCCATTTAAAATTTGAATGATGATCAAAACATCCTCAAATCATAACTCAACCAAAATTTAATATAGATAAAATACTTAAGCCATTTTCGCGTAGCTTTAATACACACACTATCAAATTAAGCTAAACTCTAAAACTAGTCTATACATGTCATACGATTGAATTCGAAGTTTAACAAAATACCAAAAGATGTCGATAGTGTGATAGACTATGCTGACGATCCCCGAGCTCGTAACGCGACTTCAAAATCTATAAAACAAAGGTAAATAAGAACACACACAGAGTAAGCTATTTAAGCTTAGTAAGTCATAAGCAAAAATATAATTACCAACAATTACACATTAACATTTTATTATCAAAGCCTAATATGCATAATATCAAATTCAAATTATCATTCACTACCAATTCACATTTGAACCTCATATACATATACCTTATGGCCGAACATAATCAATCATATACATATATATATTCACTTTCATTATTACTAATACATCAATAGGCTAAATCATGTATATGTTCAAGTAGATTAGCACATAGTTCATAGTTAAAATAAAAACTTTTCTCAATTCAAATAATCAACTTACCTTATTTCCATGTAAACAACTAACTAACACATACCTGAACCTGTAATTTAATTTCACATTCAGCCTTTACTTCACATTGCCCGTTGAACCATTCAGAATAAAAATAAGATACGCGGATAGTCAGAAACTCGTACAATGCCAACGTCCCAGACGTGGTCTTACATGTAATCACATATCGATGCCACTGTCTCAGACAGGGTCTTACACATAAACATAAATCGATGCCAACGTCCCAGACGTGGTCTTACACGATAACACATATCGGAAATCCTATGTCATAACATATGTATCTCATCTATTCCTAGGGTTCTACGAGACTTTTGGACAATATATCTCGATCGAATCGAACTCGATTTATAGCTCCTTTGCTCAATATACATTCGGCCATACACAAATATATTCACAAAAATTCCATTCATCATGTAATATATATATATGATCAAATTTAAAGACATTTATATGCTTATAGACTTACCTCGGATATCGACAGACGAAATTGACTACTCGACCACTTTTGTCTTTCCCCGATCCAAATCTGATTTCTTTAATTCTTGATCTAAACATATTCAAATTAAGTTTATTTAAACACCATTCTATTCAATTTAGCTTAAATACACATAAATGGGAAAATTACAATTTTTCCCCTAATATTTCACACTTTTTACAATTTAATCCTTTTTTGCTCAAAACACAAAATACACAAAAATTTAACTACACTCCTAATGGCCGAATATTATTAGTGCTCATACAAGTCCATATTTTATTTATTTAGCATTTTAGTCCCTTGAAAAATTTATTTTCACAACTTAATCCTAATTACTCAATATCATCAAAAATTCAAAACAATTCATATTAATCTAACAAATATATTTCATTTTTCACCTACTAGCATCATAAAACTCAAGCATTCATCCGTGGCACATTTCAAAATTATCCACAATTCATAAAATTAAGACATGGGTTTTGAAGAACAAGAAGTAACGATCTCAAAAACATAAAAATTATCAAAAACCAAACAAAACATACCTTGAATTTGAGCTTCCAAGTGACCGAATGTTCCTAGGTTTTTTTCTGTTTCTTTTCTTTGAATTACGACAATAACAAGGATGAATATGGCTTTCTTTTAGTTAAATTTTTTTAACATATAATAATTTATTAATCTTTTACTAAAATAACCTTAATAAATAAACAAACAAAACATTTAAATTAAGGTCACTTTTGACCACTACAGTCCACTAACCTTTAAAATGGGCTAATTGCCCTTTAAGAACCTCATATTTAAAAGCCACTGTCAAATAAACACTTTACACTTTAATAAGAAAATTTCACATTTTATGCAATTAGATACTTTTGTCAAATTAAACACATAAACAACAAAATTAATTCACGAAACTTTCACACATGTAAATTCACACTTAATAAACACAGAATAAAAAATATTAAAATATTTTTCGGACTCAGATGTGTGGTCCCGAAATCACTGTTCCGATTAGGGTCAAAATTGGGCTGGTTACATTTACAAATAAAATGCTAGTGAAAGCTGTGGGTAAACCACTGGTATTTTCAAATAAAAGTTTGCACATAAACTGCCAATAAGTTGTGGATGAACCATCAGCGTATACAGATTATTAAACTTGCAGTACTTCTTTTGGTCATATCGTCTTAATCCTCATGCTATGCAACATGGCATGCTAGTAACAATACAATATAAAATAATAGTCATGATTACTATGCAATTAGTAATACAAAAATAATGGCAACAGTAACAGATCATCGAATATATAATGACGGTAGGCATGTATTATTCACATATCATTCATTATATCATAAACAAATCAGTCATTCAAATAACAGATTCCAAAGTATTCATAATATAAGGATCTCAATCATAGATTTTCTTGCCTACATACTGTTGACACCATTTTTTTTTTATGAAAACGGGGTCGACTTGGATTTTGAAAATAGAATGAAAACGGGAGTCGCCACCAATCTTTTTTGATAAGGTGTGATCGGGTCACCTCGAAAAGTGGTTGTTTTTAATAAACGATTTAATTTTTATTAAAACAAAGATTTTGGTCTATGAAATTCAAAAAAAAATGGGTTCGGGAGTCGGTTACGCACGAGGAAGGATTAGCACCCTCGATACGCCCAAAATTGGTACCTAGTTGATTGATTAGTGTCTTAGTGTCGAAAATTGAAAATTTGAAGAGGTTTAAAAAATACGATCCTTAAAAGAAATTCTGATAACGTGAATTGAAATATAAGATTCTCTTGTTCCGAAGGAATATCACATCCAGCACGTTAGGACACGATACTCTAAACCATCGAAACCAAGATCACCTTATAATTTAATGAAACCATACTTTGAAGCTTTAAGAGGATATTTGGCTATTTAGTCGAACGAGAAATTGAAACCCAGCACGTTAGGGCACGTTTCCTCGATTTTCCAAACGCGAAATATTGCCTTATTTAGAAAAAACTTTCTTTTCGATGTTTGGTGTTAATGCATGACAAAACAATAACGAATACGACAAGGTAAGCAAAGTAATGTGAGTAACAACAATACAATAGGCAAAAATGAAATGATGAGGCGATTACATAAACAACGCAAACGAATAAATAAATAGAACAAACGTTTTAGAAGAGTGAAAGTGTTCATGAATAAAGAAACAAACACCAAATAACAATGATGACAATAAACACAATTATGTAACAATGTGTATGCATGTATAATTATAAGCCATGAAAGTAAGAAATGCATATAAATTATAGAGTATGAAAACGTATATAAATATATACATATATAAAAAAAACTGTAAGTATTATAAAATAAAAATGTAAGTATGTGCATATGTACACTTAAAAATGTATATAGGTATACTTATTTTTTTTAGATTATAAAATATACACAAAAGAGGAATATATGTTTATACATATGTAGGAGTTATAAAATATAAAACACCTGTATGTACAAATCTATAACATAAAATATGTGCGTATGTATATTATAAAAAAAATGTGTATATACATGTATATATGAAAATAAAAAAGACCATATAGATTGTAGCATATAAAAAATATAAGTATGTATATATATTGATTGTAAAAACATGTACGTATTAAGAAGCATGCATGTACATGTATATGACGAAATCTGAAAATTTTATATATATATATATGTATAACATTAAGTAAAATATTAAATAAAACTGGTTTTTAAACATGCATATTTATAAAAAATAAAAATAAATAAATAAAAAACTTAAAGTAAAAAAAAAAGGGTCGAGGATCGAATTGGAATCAGGCCAATAATTTGGGACCAAATTCGCAAATAAAAGGGGAGGGGTTGAAATGAAGCGCGCTCAAGGCTCAAAGGACCCTCAGGGAAATATTCCCCAGTCCAAGACGCTGCGTTTCAGCGCAAAGGCCTGTACACGGTCAAAGGACCTGGTTGAAACAGAATCAAAATTTACAGCCCAAATCTAAAAGAAATAAAGAGGTTGGATGGTAGTTCAACGCAAGATGGGGGGATCGAATGCGCAAATTGCCCATTAGGGCAAAGAGGCGCAGGTCACCTCCTAAAACGGCGCCGTTTTAGTTTATGTCATTTAAACTATTTTTTTTTTTGAAATTTCATTCTTCCTTCTTCAGAGGAAAAAATGGGAGGCTCTTTGAAACCCCCCCAATGCCTACCGACGGTCTGGCTTCTAAGCCTTCACCGCGCCGCCGTGCCTCCTACCATCGTCGGTGATCGAAGCAGCGCAAGGGTCCCCTTCTTGGGCCGCTTTTGAAGCGCTTGAAGGCCGAAATCCTTAAGCTTCAAGGTCGAAAGGAGAAAACTCAGCGTCCCTTCCCCACGTCCCGATTTCTGCCGACCGAAGTGGCCGGCGAAGGGCTCTTCAGGCGACCTAAGGTATTCTCCTTCCTCTTTATTTTATTTTTGTTTTTTTTAAATATTAAAATAAAATAAAATAAATGGAACAACAGATCCGAAAAAAGAAAAGAACCTTAGTCTCCTTTTTTATTTCTCTTGTGCGTGAAAAAATGAAGCCAAAAATAATAGTGAGATTTTCGGTTTTTATAACCGAATCAAAGTTATTATTTTTCCTCTTTTACATTGTTTTTTCTTTGTTGTTGCGCCTGCTTCTTGGCTTTGCAGGTGACCGTGGCCGACAGTGGTGGCAGAAGCGTGTGAGTGGAGGCGTGGCAGACGAGGAGGTGGAGCGGCACACATGCTTAGGGGAGGCAACTAGGGTTTGCTTCTGCCGAAAATGTTAAAGTCATATGGGCTAGGGTTTTTTTAATTTTGGGCCCATTTGTGATTGGGTTATTATTTGTATTTTCTGGACTATTTGTGTTTGGATTTTGGGCTTCCGAGTTTCGGGCCTCGGGCAAAATTGGGTTTCTACAGCTGCCCCTCTTTGCTCATTTTCGTGTAACGAGAATAGAGCAAAGACTAAGAAAGACCAATTTTGCCCAGTCTCGCCGAGTCTTGACTTCTTGGTACCTTCTTTTTTTTTAAGTAGCCCCCTTCCCGTCCATTGTGTCTTCTCGCTTGGGTCCCCCTCACGGCATTTTTAGAGAGATATGCCTTCCATCTACTCTGCTACAACTCCATGGGGATGAGACTTGTGTTTTTAGTCTGCTCCACTACTTCTTAGGGAGATAAGGCTGAATGTGATCTGCTCCACTATTGCTTAGGGAGATAAGATCTGTAATCTTCGATCTATTCCACTGTTGCCCAGGAAGATAGAACTATCGGCTTTAACGTACTCCACTGTAGTCACAGAGGTAAAATCTGCCATCTTCGATCTGCTTCGCTGCCAAATACAGGAAGGCAAGATCTGCAATCTTCAATCTACTTCCTACCAATATAGGAAGACAGGACCTGCTATCTTCAATCTACTTCACACCAATACATAAAGACAAGATTTGCTTTCTTCGATCCACTCCCTACCAATATAGGGAGACAGGACCTGTTATCTTCGATCTACTTCACGCCAATACATGAAGACAAGATCTGCATCTTAGATCCACTTCCTATCAATATAGGAAGACAAGACCAGCCATCTTCGATCTACTTCACGCCAATACATGAAGATAAGATCTTCTTTCTTTGATCTACTTCGCTACCAGTATGGGAAGACAAGATCTGTATCTTGGATCCACTTCCTATCAATATAGGAAGATAGGACCTGCTATCTTCGATCTACTTCACGCCAATACATGAAGACAAGATCTGCTTTCTGCGATCTACTTCGCCACCAATATGGGAAGACAAGATCTGCATCTTCGATCCACTTCCTACCAATATAGGAAGATAGGATCTGCTACCTTCGATCTACTTCACGCCAATACATGAAGACAAGATCTGCTTTCTTCGATCTACTTCGCCACCAATATGGGAAGACAAGATCTGCATCTTCGATCCACTTCCTAACAATATAGGAAGATAAGATCTGCTATCCTCGATCTATTTCATGCCAATACATGAAGACAAGATCTGCTTTCTGCGATCTACTTTGCCACCAATATGGGAAGACAAGACCTGTTATCTTCGATCTACTTCCTACCAATATAGGAAGATAGGATCTGCTACCTTCGATCTACTTCACGCCAATACATGAAGACAAGATCTGCTTTCTTCGATCTACTTCGCCACCAATATGGGAAGACAAGATCTGCATCTTCGATCCACTTCCTACCAATATAGGAAGATAGGATCTGCTATCCTCGATCTACTTCATGCCAATACATGAAGACAAGATCTGCTTTAATGACTTCAATCTATCCCCTTGCAACTTCAAGGGTATAGGATCTGTTCCTTTGATCTGTTCTCTGGAGAATATGACCTAAAAAATCAATTTTATGGACCTATTTACGCCTAGTGTTTAGGATGACATGATCAGAGTGGATCAAATGCTCCTAACTAGATGTGTATGAATGATATTTGCAGAATGCCATGAGAATGATCCTTTTTTAAATGCTTAGGTCGTCATTACTCGAAATTTATTAAGGGTTCTATTACCGCCCCTTCTCGTTCAGCTGGTATCTTTGACAGAAAAAAACCAAGGAAATAGTTGCAATTTAGACTATTCTTCCTCCAATGCTTCTAACCCTTAAGTTTGGTCAGTTCTAAACAATAGTCCTGTTTCAGGTCCTCGTACTATTTAAAAGCTTTCAGAGTAATATGTAGAACTCCTTCTGCTTGAATATTACCAGTCCAGTAATCATTATTTTAATGAAAAATGCTTGAAAGAGATTATCAAGATGGACAACATAAAATTTTGCTGAGAGCAAAGCTCGAAGTGAATAAATCAATCAAGATAACAAATTTTGCTGAGATATGATGAAAAAGATTATCACAATGAATAAGATGGAACTTTATTGAGAGCCGAGCTCTAAATGAACAAATAGAAAATTTTGCTAAGATGTAAATAAGATAAAAAAATAGGTGCCCCAGATATCGCAGCATGAGCTTCTCCACACAAACTCTGTGTTTAGAAGTCCTACAAGACTTTGTTGATGCCCCAAGATGTAGCATCTTTCCTTCTTGTTAATTCGGAGAAGACAAAACTACTCTATGCCTCATCTTTGATCGAAAATTTGAATTGCCCATTCCTGGGTTTTCAATTCAAAACCCCTTTGGTCTCAAGGTGCCCTTTGCGGGTTTTCGCCTTGGCCTCTCCTTTTTTTTTTTTAGGCAAAGTACCTTTTCACTGAATCCGAATTCACAGGATTGGGCAAGCTTTTCCCATCCATCCCAGTTAAAATTAATGCCCCTCTTGAAAAGGCCTTTTTTACCACATAAGGTCCCTCCCAGTTTGGCATCCACTTTCCTCTGAAGTCTTTTTGTATGGGAAGTATCTTCTTCAGTACCAAGTCCCCTTCATGGAAGTTTCTAAGACGAACTTTCTTATTGTAAGCTCGCATCATTCGTTTCTGGTACATTTGACCATGACGGATAGCTCTTAACCTCCTTTCTTCAATCAAGTTCAGCTGATCATATCGGGATTGGACCCATTCTGCTTCGCCTAACTTTAGTTCTGAAAAAACTCGGAGAGAGGGAATTTCAACCTCAATTGGTAGCACTGCCTCCATTCCATAAACCAAAGAGAATGGTGTTGCCCCGGTAGAAGTCCTGACGGACGTTCGATAAGCATAGAGGGCGAATGGCAACTTCTCGTGCCAATCTCTACAGGTCTCAGTCATTTTCCCCACAATCTTTTTGATATTTTTATTGGCTGCCTCCACCGCACCATTCATCTTCGGACGATATGGCGATGAGTTGTGGTGCTTGATATTGAATTGACTACAAACCTCTGCTATCGTGCTATTATTCAAGTTTAATGCGTTGTCAGATATAATCCTTTCGGGCATTCCATACCGACATATGATTTCCTTCTTTAAAAACTTGCTGACAGCTGCCTTTGTGACGTTGGCGTAAGAAGTGGCCTCTACCCACTTAGTAAAGTAGTCAATCACTACAAAAATGAAACAATGTCCGTTTGAAGCCTTTGCCGATATCGGCCCAATGACGTCCATGCCCCACATGGAGAAAGGCCATGGGGAAGTCATGACGTGAAAAGGTGATGGAGGCCCATGAATTTTGTCTCCGTAAATCTGGCATTTATGGCACTTCTTAGCATATTTGATGCAGTCTCCTTCCATGGTAGACCAATAATATCCAAATCTCATGATCTGTCTGGCCATTGTGAAACCGTTAGCGTGTGTTCCACAAATACCATCATGGACTTCTTCCAAGATCTGTTTGGCCTCCACAGCGTCCACACATCTTAACAACACCTGATCTTTTCCTCTTTTGTACAGGATCTCTCCATCTAAGACGTAATCACTGGCCAGCCTCCTCAACATTCTCTTGTCATTCTCAGTTGCTTGGTTTGGGTATTCACAATTTTTCACGTATCGCAATATGTCCTGATACTAAGGGTTTTCGTCTTTTTCTTCTTCCTCGTCAATGTTACAACAGTGGGCTGGAGCATCATAAATGCTCATTTGGATAGGCTTCACATCCTCTGGTCTATTTACTTTGATCATGGAAGCCAATGTAGCTAAAGCGTCAGCCATCTGATTCTCGTCTCGTGGGAGATAACAAAAAGTGATGTCGTCAAACTCCTCAATCAATTCTAGGACTAGCCTTCGGTAACTAATCAACTTAGGATCTCTTGTTTCCCATTCGCCTTTGAGCTGATAAATTACCAATGCCGCATCCCCATATACCTCAAGTACCTTGATTTTGCGTTCCATAGCCGCGCGGATTCCCATGATACATGCTTCATATTCCGTCATGTTATTTGTGCAATCAAAATCTAGTTTACTGGTGAAAGGATAATGATCACCGTTTGGAGATACCAAGACTGCCCCAATCCCGTTGCCCATGGCATTTGAGGCTCCGTCAAAATTTAATCTCCAAGTATTGCCTTCTTGTGTGCTTGCTTCAGTAGTTGCCACATACATCAGACCTCATTTGGGAAATCAAAGTTCAAAGGCTCATAATCGTCCAGGGCTCTACTTGCTAGAAAATCTGCTATCGCGCTCCCTTTTACAGCCTTTTGATTCACATAGGTTATGTCAAATTCAGATAGTAGAATTTGCCATCGGGCCATCCTTCCGTTTAGAGCAGTTGACTCCATCATGTATTTCAGAGGGTCTAACTTTGAGATTAACCAAGTCGTATAGTACAACATGTATTGTCTCAATCTCCGAGTAGTCCAAACCAATGCGCAACATAATTTTTCAATTGGCGAATATCTCGTTTCGCATTCAGTGAACTTCTTACTGAGATAATAGATCGCTCTTTCTTTTCGTCCTGACTCATCATGTTGGCCGAGCACGCACCCCATAGAATTCTCAAATATTGCCAAGTATAGTATCAGTGACTTGTCAGGGCAAGGTGGCATCAGTACTGGGGCGTTGGACAAGTAATGTTTAACTCTTTCGAAAGTTTTCTGGCACTCCTTATCCCATACACCTGGATTGTGTTTCCTAAGAAGACGGAATATGGGGTCACATTTCTTAGTTAATTGTGAAATGAATCGAGCGATGTAATTTAGTCTTCCTAGGAAACCCCGAACTTCTTTTTGAGTACTTGGCGGAGGTAATTCTTGTATGGCCTTAACTTTGTCTAGGTCAATTTCAATTCCCTTTTCGCTGACTAAGAATCCTAGCAATTTTCCTGATCTAGCCCCGAAAGTACACTTGGCTGGGTTAAGTTTTAGCTGGAACTTCCTTAACCTTAGAAACAGTTTTCTCAGAACTTGCACGTGTTCCCCTTCTGTTCTGGATTTTGCGATCATGTCATCAACATAAACTTCTATCTCTTTATGCATCATATCATGGAATAATGCTACCATGGCTCTCTGATACGTTGCTCCCGCATTTTTCAATCCAAAAGGCATCACTTTATAACAAAACGTCCCCCACATCGTTATGAATGTGGTCTTCTCCCTGTCTTCAGAAAGCATCTTAATTTGGTTGTACCCGGAGAAACCATCCATGAAAGAGAACAGTGAGTATCCGGCCGTGTTGTTTACCAAGGTATCGATATGAGGCAGTGGGAAATTATATTTTGGGCTGGCTTTATTCAAGTCTCTGTAGTCCACACACATTCGCACCTTCCCATCTTTCTTAGGAACAGGGACTATATTGGCTACCCATTCTGAGTACTTGACCACCTGTAAGAAACCAGCATCAAATTGCTTCTTAACTTCTTCCTTTATTTTTAGCAAGACATCAGGCCTCATCCTTCGGAGCTTTTGTTGGACTGGTTTGCATTCTTCCTTTATAGGCAATCGGTGTACCACGATATCAGTACTTAACCCTGGCATATCTTGGTAGGACCATGTGAAGACATCTTTAAACTCTTGAAGCAACTCAACAAGGTCTTGCCTTGTTTCCTTGGCAATGCAAGCGCCAATTTTTACCTCTCTGCCCTCTTCTAAGATCACAACTTCTACTGATTCCTTATAGGGTAGAATTTGTTTTTCTTCTTCTTCCATCATTCTTAACAAATCCGGAGATAAAACGCTGTCTTGGTCACCTTCAAAATCTTGAGGATCATCTATACTCATGTCTTGTTCAAATAGAGACTCTGAATTAGTAACAGCGTCGCTCATCTCGTTGATATCTGAAGACCTGTTATTGGAACAAATGGAGGCCCAAATAAAAGAATCTAAGAATACTTGTATGCATAGTATGATCATAAAGGGAATGAAAAGAATGAAAGAATATTTGCTCAAGACGAAACTGAATGATAAGTTTCCACTAAAATTAGGTTTTGGACATGTGCCTTTTACAAAAGATTCTTATCACCCCCAGGCTTAGGGCAACAAGTGTTCTGAATATTACTCTGAATTAGTTCTAAATGTTACAGGGATCTCTTCTGCAGTCCAGTTATTCAGAACACTTCCAGGTTCGTAAGGACGAAGGCCCGATAAATTCCTTTCCACCCTTTCTTCCGCGGATATGGCATTGATGTCCAACCTCTCAATCCTTCCTTCTGTAACCTCATCCTTCTCTTCAGGGTGGACAATTCCCCCTGAAACAAAAGTCTTAGATATATGGGGAAAGGTTATCGGTCCCCACTTGGCTTCTATCCCGCCCAAATGTGCTCTTCTCTTTTCTTACTTTTTCTCCATCTCCTTCCTCCTTTCCCTCGCATTAGGCTTATATCCCAAACCATAACGGTCCTGTTTGTTAACTAGGATCGGTACTTCGACCCTTTCCTGGAGGTATTTTCCAAATCCTCTTCCAGGCAATGCTCCCTTTCCCACCGTTAGCTGTAAGCTTATTGACGTAGCTTTGGATATCTTAGGCTCTGGAATTTTGCTCATCTCGATGACAAATGTGGCATTTACGAATTCCAATAATCGGAATGAACATTCTATCGCTTCACTATCAGCCTCTATGTATGGCATATCATCGGTGACTGATGCAATGATGTCTTCTTCTGCACCTATAGTCACCAATCGACCCTCTACCACCAATTTTAACTTTTGGTGAAGTGACGATGGTACAGCCCCTGCAGAATGGATCCAAGGCCTCCCCAATAGGTAATTGTAAGATGGTTTAATATCCATTACCAAAAAGTCCACCTCGTATGTATTTGGACCAATCAATAGAGGTATCTCGATTCTTCCCATCACTTTTCTCTCAGTGCCATCAAATGCTCTCACTATATTTTGGCATGATTTCATGTGAGAACTATCCACAGGTAGCCTGTTTAACGTGGACAGGGGTAAAACATTCAGGGCCGATCCATTGTCAACGAGTACCGCTGGTAGTATACACCCCTTGCAACGGGCAGTGATGTGCAAGGCCTTGGTAAATCCCATACCGCCTGGCGGGATCTCATCATCGTTGAAGAAGATGAAGTTATCGGCATTTATATTGTTAACCAGGCGATCCAATTTGTTCACTGAGATATCTTTAGCGACATAAGTCTCATTTAGAACTTTTACTAACGCATTACGATGTATCTCTGAACTTAGAAGTAACTCGAGCACTGAGATGCGAGCCGGTTGCTTATGCAGTTGTTCCATCACGCTATACTCGCTATGCTTCAAGAATTTTAGGAATTCTCTAGCCTCATTTTCAGTCACCGGTGTGTTAATATGCGGTTCAATTCCGGTCATCTTCGTTTTATCTTGTTCAACCGCCAAGGCTTTTCCTTTTATAGGCCCCCTTTTTGTATTTCCTGGGTCGTAACGTTTTCCACTACGCGTATAGAAGCCTGCGTCATTACCCTCTTCTGAAGTATTTATCGGGTTCTCCTCTCCCGTGATCATCACATTGCAGTCATAATTCCAAGGAACCTTTTTGCTATCCTTGTAAGGAAAGGCTACAGGTTTTTGGATTATGACCCTTGGCGCCAGTTGTATTCCAGATCCTGTGTTTGTTGGCCTTGAAATAATCACCACCGGGTGATTTTGGGCCTTTCCCGTAGGCCCCTTCTCCGAGGCATAAACTTCTCCATTTTCAAGTCCTTTGATCTCTTTATAAAATTCTAGCTCTTTGTTGTTCATCAGATTTTGTACCATGGCCTTGAATTCAGTGCAGTTTTGAATGTCATGGTCTTCTTCAGCATGAAACTCGCAGTACGTCTTCGTTCCTTCGGGCATTTCCTTTGAATCTTATTTGATGAGACCTCCTTCTATCATTTGTCTCCAAACCCAACTCAATGGGGTTTTTATCTCTGCAATATCGGCTTTGATTCTCTTTCTCCCACCTTCGATTATTGCGTTTACCCCTTTATCAGCATGATTGGGTAACGGATTCGCTGCTACGTTTGGTCCTAATGGGTTGTCAAACTTCACAATCCCCATCTTAATGAACCTTTCCATCGTCTTTTTAAACCCAGTGCAGTTCTCAATTGAGTG